>NC_087218.1:30445075-30450075 GCF_015104395.2 Macrobrachium nipponense | reverse complement strand
CTTTATTATTTACCATCTGACATTGATGAAATGACTGCTCCGGCGCTGTAGTTAAGTCCACAGTAATTTCACCTTCTGTTTATATAAGGGCCATGTAGTTAACTAGTTTGGGACAACGTCATAACCATTGCAGGTTCCATTCACGACTAATATTTATCCCACCACTTCACGTACTCGTACACCAACGACTACTGTCCTTCCTTTAACCTTACGCAAATTAAGTACCAGAGTACGCTCTTCCATGGGCAACACATAACACAAGACATACTATTTTGCAATGACACATGGAGCTGGAGCACATGCCGGCTCCCACCTTCCAGAAAACAGAAGTAACAAGCCATCAACCTCCAGAGTCCAGATTTCATTCATTAACAGCACTCCGCGAGTCCATGCGCTTTATCTGGCAGATTCTTCTGTCCTCAGACCTGATGTTATCTTTTATTAAAACGACTTTCACAATATTAAGTTTCATTTACTCCAGGTGTATATGTCTGGAGATATCCTCTAAAGAAAGAAAAAAAAAGCCGCTATTTTATCTGACGAACCAGTCCTCTTAAAACCTGAGAACCGGCGACCCAATCTCTTCATCTGACGATAAGCCTATCCATTACTATGCAAATCGAGGCACTATTTCCTCGAGCGCTCTGTTTTCCGCCTCTGCTTTAGCTCCTCGTCGTAAAACGCCGATCGCTGCCTAACCTCCTCCTCGCAGTATGCTGGAAGAGGACTGGAGAACAACGGCTGAACACTGTTAACATTTCTTTAGAAACGACCATGATTTCCAGGAAAACTGGGAGAGCGCTGAACAATGACGGCTGAACACTTAACATTTCTCTATAAATATCCGTCATTTCCAGGAGAGCTGGAAGAGGACTGGTGAACGACGGTTGAACACAGAACACTGTTAAAATTTCTTTAAAAACGACCATGATTTCCGGGAAAACTGGAGGAGGGCTGAAAACTGACGGCTGAACACTTAACATTTCTCTAGAAACATCCGTGATTTCCAGGAGAGCTGGAAGAGGACTGGAAAACGACGACTGAACACTGCTAACATTTCTTTAAAAACGACCATGATTTCCAGGAAAACTGGAAGAGGACTGAAAAATGACGGCTGAACACTTAACATTTCTCTAGAAACATCCGTGATTTGCAATAGGGCTGGAAGAGTACTGGAAAACGACGGCTGAACACTGCTAACATTTCTCTAGAAACATCCGTAATTCTCAGGAAAGCTGGAAGAGGACTGGAAAATGACGCCTGAACAATGTTAGGATTTCTCTAAAAAAAACATCCGTGAGTTTCAGGAAAGCTGAAAAAGACTAGAAAATGACGGCTGAACTCTGCTAACATTCTTCTAGAAAAATCCGTGATTTCCGGGAAAGCTGGAACAGGACTTCCCGATATGCTGAAGGAAGCCATTCCCAATATGCCGAGGATGGCCACTTCCCGATATGCTGAGGGAAGCCATTCCCACTATGCCGAGGATGGCCACTTCCCAATATGCCGAGGGAAGCCATTCCCAATATGGCCACTTCCCGATATGCTGAGGAAAGCCATTCCTAATATGGCCACGTCCCGATGCCGAGGAAAGCCATTCCCAATATGGCCAAATTCCCGGGGGTATTGGGGGCCGAGGAAAGCCATTCCCCATATGCCACTTCCCGATTTTTTTCCGGAAAGCCATTCCCAATATGACCACTTCCCGATGCCGAGGGAAGCCATTCCCATTATGCCAAGGATGGCCACATCCCGATATGCCGAGGGAAACCATTCCATAGAGGATGGCCAATTCCGATAGTGGGCCCCCGCCCAGACCCATCCCATTATCTCCCAAGGATGGCCACATCCCGATATGCCGAGGGAAACCATTCCTACTATTCTGAGGATGGCCACTTCCCGATATGTCGAGGGAAGCCATTCCCCCTTTGCCAAGATTGGCCGCTTCCCAATATGCCGAGGGAAGCCATTCCCACTATGCCGAGGATGGCCACTTCCCAATATGCCGAGGGAAGCCATTCCCACTATGCCGAGGATGGCCACTTCCCGATATGCCGAGGAAAGCCATTCCCAATATGGCCACTTCCCGATATGCCGAGGGAAGCCATTCCTAATATGGCCACTTCCTGATGCCAGGGGAATCCATTCTCAATATGCCGAGGACGGCCACATCCCGATATGCCAAGTGAAGCCATTCCCACAATGCCGAGGATGGCCACATCCCGATATGCCAAGTGAAGCCATTCCCACTATGCCGAGGATGGTCACTTCCCAATATGCCAAGGGAAGCCATTCCCACAATGCCGAGGATGGCCACATCCCGATATGCCGAGGGAAGCCATTCCCACTATGCTGAGGATGGCCGCTTCCAGATATGCCAAGGGAAGCCATTCCCACTACGCCGAGGATGGCCACATCCTGATATGCCGAGGGAAGCCATTCCCACTATGCCGAGGATGGCCACATCCCAATATGCCGAGGAAGCCATTCCCACTATGCCATGGATGGCCACTTCCCGATATGCCGAGGGAAGCCATTCCCAATATGGCAACTTCCCGATGCCAAGGGAAGCCATTCTCTATATGCCGAGGATGGCCACTTCCCGATATGCTGAGGGAAGCCATTCTCAATATGCCGAGGATGGCCACTTCCCGATATGCTGAGGGAAGCCATTCCCAAAATGCCGAGGACGGCCACTTCCCGATGCCGAGGGAAGCCATTCCCCCAAAATGCCGAGGACGGGGCCCACTTTCCGCCCAGATACCGGGGAGGGTGCCCCTTATTTCCCAATGAAGTGCCGTGGAGTGGCCATTCCTATTCCCGATGCTGAGGGAAACAATTCCCAATACGCCGAGGCAGGGCGGCCATTTCCTTTTCCCGAAGTATTTTGAGGGACGGAATTTGTTCCTTCCCAATATGCTGAGGATGGCCACCTACCAATGTTGATGGGCCACTTCCCAATGTTGAGGGGAGCCATTCCCAATGTGTTGAAGAAGATCACTGTTCAAGTGTTGAGCAAAATTATTCCAAGTATGTTTTGTTCCAAACATTTTGTAGGAAACTATTCCCAATATGTTAAGGAAGGCTACTACTCCCAACATGTTGAGGAAAACTAAACCCTATTGAATATCTTTAAGTGTTCATCATGTTCCTGGATCTAGGTCATGGCTAAAACAAGATTCACAGACCAACCACAAAAGAAAAGAAAACCTTCGACATAAACCGCTGTTGCAGCCGCCAGCACAAGCCAGCCCTTATGTTATTTAAACATGCAGAAGGGACGAATTAATCAGCCGCACACGAAAGTGACTCGTTTAAATCATTTACCGGATTCCTCGTTCCTCTTTTTTTAAGATATATATTCTTCTCCTCTCAACCGAATGATACTAAAGGCACGCAAAACTACATAATCCATGCGGTGGTTGGCCTTTGGATGTTGATCGATGCAATGAAGAAAAGAGAGAGAGAGAGAAGAGAGAGAGAGAGAGAGAGAGAGAGAGAGAGAGAGAAGCGTTTTCTGTATGTCAGTTAATTATTATTTCATACATTACAGTCAATTTTACCTCAATAAAAATACTTCAACATTACGGTCGATTTCACTCAGAACAAAAACTTAGGAAGAGAGAGAAGAGAGAGAGAGAGAGAGAGAGAGAGAGAGAGAGAGAGAGAGAAGCGTTTTCTGTTTCCAGCTATTCAGTTCATTTTTTCATTACATTACCGTTGATTTCACCCAAAAACAAAACCTTAGAGAGAGAGAGAGAGAGAGAGAGAGAGAGAGAGAGAGAGAGAGCATTCATGCAAGAGTAATCATCCACGAGCACAAACTCGTGTAAAAGCAAATCCGGCTAATCGTTTCCTTCAACAGGAGTCCCCGAATGACCACCAAGTAATCACCGAGTGATCACTACGCATAAAACTCTTGTGGAAGTAGTGAATTTTTGACCGCCATCTTAAAATCATCGATATGACGTAGCACTGCTGAAATTTCTATCTATGCCTGAACAAAGCCCAGACCCCCAAAGACAATTTTATTACTTTTGATTATTCAGCGGTTCATAATTCAGTTTTTCTGAAAAGGCGGTCCATTTGCATATGAAATCAAAGAAGAAAAATACAAGAAATAAATGGGAGCAACAAATCACAATAAATCACCTAAAACTCTTAATATAATTTCCTAAAGGTAAATTGCAAATTTGGTCTCGAACTTTTAAAAGGCAATACAGATGGCTCTGCAAAGAAGTGGCATAACTAGGCACTAATGTTTATCTAAATATCCACACCATAGCAATATATATATATAAAAAAACTCAAGAAAAGAAAATAAAATGAGAGAGAAAGTTTTATATATCTTGCCTCAAAATCTCCAGCCTTAACTTTTGGGTACGTGATGTGACTTGGCGGCAACCGCCTCTTGGTCACAGCTTAGAACGCACTAAAGCCACTTCTTCCTTAAGCTAAGGCGGCGTATGAATACAGAAACACCTCCACACACATATATACATAAACATACACACACACACACACATATATATATATATATATATATATATATATATATAATATATATATATATATATATATATATATATATATATATATATATATATATACACTACTCGTGTTAGGCTTCAGTAACATGAGTAGTATGAAAACAAACACTGAAGCAGTGTGGCCACACACGTGTGTGTACAATAATACCTTCATTGGCAATGTATATCCGTAAACGTTTTGTGTAACAACCCTAGTTAGGGGTACCAAACTCCCAACTTTGACTTGCCTTACTCCGGCCAAGGGCCCAAGTCTTCTCACCTAAATAAGAGTTGCAGAATAAAAGTACCTCAATCATAACCCCTACATGGTAACACGTTCCTTGGGTCGGAACTAGTTGTCTCGCTCCCCTCTTCCGCAAAGGGATGGGAACAAATAATATATATAAAACAGCCCATAGAAAACGGCGAAAAGCAGTTTTGCAAATAATTTGCTGCCTCAAAATCCACAGA
>NC_087218.1:30412575-30440075 GCF_015104395.2 Macrobrachium nipponense | reverse complement strand
CTCTCTCCACCATCCGCATATACTTACACTAGGCAAACCCCTTCTCCCCAATTATCTGAGCGCACCTTTTTCTCTCCCCCGCTCCCCTCAAACCACACTAGACAGAGAGAGAGAGAGAGAGAGAGAGAGAGAGAGAGAGAGAGAGAGAGAGAGAATTTCAACTTATATTTACAAGGGGACTCTGCTTCTTTCTTGAGATAAATATTACGGACAGACAAACATATGAGTGAGACAAAACGTGTTTATTAAGCGTCCGTTTTAGGGGTGTAATATGATTTTTTTAGCGCTCGTATGAAATATGAAATGTTAAGTTAGTGCTAATATTAAGAGTGAAATAAGCAATGTTTATTAAGCGTTCGTATTAAGGGTGAAATAAGTAAAGCCTGTTTAGCGTTCATATAAAGAATGTAATATGCAATGTTCACTTAGCGTTCATGTAAAGGAAGAAATATGCAACGTTTTTAGCATTCGTATTAAGGGTGAAATATAATTAATGTTTATTTAGTGTCCGTATTACGAGTGAAATAAGAAGCCTTCCTTCAGCGCTCGTATCAATGGTGATATAAGCAATGTTTATTTAGCGCTCGTATTAAGGGAGAAACAAGCAATGCTTTTAATGTACAAAAAGCGTTAGCCTCTAATGCGCAAATACAAATGACATTAGCCTTGTAAACAACGTGTTCGGCCACAAGGTCTTGCAAAAGGTTTCAAACGTGTAACAAATAACACTGAACCACAGGAGAAAAAATCCAAATGTTTGAAAAATAAAATGCAATAAATTTATGCATTCGCTGACAATTATCAATCAGAACCACAATAGTAACAATTTTCTAATGGTATATTTTCATTGATTTTTTTTCTAAATAAAAGTGTCCTTTTTTTCCCCTGTACTTTCGACACTTTCCCCCCCGTACTTTCGAAACTTTCAAATCTATAAACTATTTTCTACTAACAATTTTCTAATGGCCTGTCACTGAATTTTTAAAAATTAAAAACAAAAATCCTTGTTTTCTATGTACTATCGAATCTATAAACTATTCACTTTTAAAATTTTTCTAATGGCGTTAAGTCGCTGTTTTAAAATTTAAGAAAAAAATCCTTATATTCTCTGTACTTTCGAATCTATAAACTAATTACTATTTACAATTTTTAAAGCCCAAAGTCACTGGTTTTCTAAAAATAGAAAAAGTCCTTATTTTCTCTGTAGTTTCGAAACCTTCGAATCTATTAAGTATTTTTTTCTGAATATCATAAGAATTTGATGACTCATCAGTCCGTCGTATCCCTGGTAAGATCAAAAGCCAAGCACACTTGACCCCTTTCTACTTTCTTAAGAAAGTTATATTCTCCCTTCCCTGGATATTGCGAAATTCTTACTGCACGCTAACACGACCATTTCCCAAAATGAGTGGGCGTGTCCTTAAGAGTTCCAGACGGTTAAATGCAGTGACTTTCAACATCCAGCAATTCTTTCCAAGTCTCGTAAATAGAAACTAACTATTCCCACATTTTGTGGATGTAGAAAGTTGAAGAATAGCCAACATTCTTTTACCATCTCTCATTTTCTAAACATTTATAGGAAATGTGTTTTTTCCACTTCATTTCTATATATAAAATCAGGTAATTTTCCACTTTTCAGAATTCGTTTACATTTAGATGCACTGAACAAAAATGAAAATTTGTGCGTTTATACCAATAAAACGCTGAGATTGACAACTTCACTTTGAGACAATCAAAGGCTCGTTAAAATGGAAACCAGTGAGGACTGCAACGGCAGCAATTCTGAAGGTATTTGTTGTAATTGCTTTCATTTGTGAATGACCTTACGAAAAGGTAACCTACTGAACAAAATGTATAATGAAAAACATAGTCCAGCCCTTTCATGTTCCAACTGAATAAAAGCACTAACTAAAAAGCTGCTAGCATCCCTTTTGGTTAAAAGTGGCCACAATTGATCAAAAACTTTATAACGTCAGGTCTTCAATTGAACAACAACGACAACAAAAGCAAAAACCACTACAACCAGAGCCGGTGTTGTATCTCATAGACCTCGATACAAAGATAATTTGATAAAACAACAATAAAAGCAATAACAACTACAACCAGAGTCGGCGTTATATCTCAGAAAGATTCTAAATAAAGATCACTTGAATAACAACAACAAAACCAAAAAACTACAACCAGAGCCGGTGTTGTATCTCAGAGAACTCTAAGCACAGATCATTTGAGCTACAACGACAAAAACAGTAAAAACAACTACATACAACTAGAGTCGGCGTTATACCTCGGAGAACGCTAAACAAAGAAAACGAGGAAAGTGCATTTCATTTGTTTTCCCAAAATACGCAGCCCGCCAGAGCATTGTAAAATGATATGAATACTCCTCTCCAAAATGGCAAAAATCCGCCAAGCAAAAAGAGTCTGCAATAACCTACCTCCATAAACAGTATATGTAAACAATGCCTTCATACAAATAAATATACGATACACTGCCTCCGTACAAATATATACGTGTATACAATGCCGCACAATTTACCCAGACACATATGCAGATATTTTATTTCATTTATATGCCACCGTCATTCTAAATTTCCATACTTTGAACCCAACCAGCCTTTTATTTCAAAATGCTCTACAAAATACTGGAATCATATTCCGCGTTCCTGAATGTTCGGTTTTAATACTTTTTCTACTTTTTTTTCTAAATTCTGGTAGCAGCATTTTCTACCACGTTATGATGAAATGATACACCACGTTTGTGGGCGTTGAGTCTACAACGGGCCGTTTATCTGACGGGCTTTTACCGGTCCTTCTCATCTGAGACATAGGCCAACCACGTGTAATTGTAATAACCACAATAACCCCTTAACTCTTCGAATTCTTCGCACTTTTCGGATTACTGCCAAGCCCTACATCCTAATGCAAGAATATTTGAAGAATACTAAGAGTAAAAACATACTTAATAGTAAGGGAATTGCTATTGTTGATGTTCCCAATTCTAGAAAAAAAAACCGTAAGTACCCAACACTCCCAGTAAGTACAAATATGAAATTGATATAATTATCATCTTTCATGCTGGAAACCATCTGTAACTGCTTTCCAAATACATATGTAATGGTGAAAAATACGTACATATAATCATTGACATTTAAAAACTGATAATGACAGGTGCAATAAGGCCTTTGGCACGCAAGGAGATCGGAATAATATAATAATAATAATAATAATATAATAATAGTATTATTGAGACGAATTTTCTCAATGTCGAGACTGGAATATGATTAAAGATCCACAATAATATTCAGTAGTGGATTGTAAGGATTTATAAAAGCGCTACAATAGCTTTCGAATCTTGCGCTGGGTTCATCCTCAGTCTAATTAGACTGAATTAGACTGAAGATGAACCCAGCACAGGTTTCCAAAGCTATAGTTGCGCTTTTATAAATCATTACAATTCCCTACTGAATACGATTGTGGACCTTTAATCAATAGTATTTTTATTCAGAACAAGCCTACAAAGGAGGAGGAGGAGAGGAGGAGGGGAGGAGGAGGAGGAGGAGGGAAAGAGAGAAGAGAGGAGAAGGAGATGAAAGAGAGAGAGAGAGAGAGAGAGAGAGAAGATAACCTTTTACAGGCCTACCACATTACGTGCCCGGTTGAGCAACCGTCCTTTTCCTTCAGAGAGAGAGAGAGAGAGAGAGAGAGGAGAGAGAGAGAGAGGCTGCGTCGGAAATATTTTTCCCTTTATCAAACGAGGTTTTCCCCTCTAACCCCCTCGGTCGGTTGGGGGTGGGGGAGAGCTAACCGGTGAACAATTCTTAATTCTCCATCCCACGAAGAGGCCTCTCTCTCTCTCTCTCTCTCTCTCTCTCTCTCTTCTCTCTCTCCTCTCTCTCTCTCTCTCTCCAGCATCTGCGGTCAGTCCCTACTACACTACGGTCGCTGACCAGATAAGACAAATCTTTGACCGTCTTACCAATAATCTGTGGCGATCATAGCCAATCAAAACCTGTCATTATAACTGCTAGCCCCGTCCAGTTTCCTTTCTGTGTGTGTGTGTATATGGGCGCGCGCGCGCGCGCGAATGTTGACGCGCGTGCGCAGATATGACACCAAACTTGCATAAAATAATTAATAAGATAGAATTAAGATGGGACTCATCGACGTGAGGTATCTCCATCTCTCTCTCTCTCTCTCTCTCTCTCTCTCTCTCAGACGGACGTGAAGGAATAAGAACAGAGTGAGACCAGAGAATCAGATTCTTTAAATGCAAATTACGTTATGACCGGGAAGGAGAGCGCCTACCTAAACTAGCTTAGGCCTAAGTATGGAGAGAAAAAATCGGAAGAGAGAAAAAGTGGACCATCGTTTACAAAACAAACCATACTCATAGATTAAAAAGCCGTGTTTGGGTTAATTCTGATCTCAAAATTTAAGGGAGTTCAAAATAGAAAAGTTCAATGAAAGACGAAAACTTCATTGTTTTTAGAAACGAAAAAAAAAGCTTCGCGATTACCGTGGAAGACAGACGAGAACTTTATTATTACCGTAAATGAAAAATACATAAACTTCAGCGTTAATCTAAGGAGAAACAAAAAGAGGAAGAAAAATCAACGTTACCATAAATGAAAAAATCATAACAGATAACAACAGTCCCATAATAAGTGTCAAAAGCACAACCACGTTCATTTTACACGTCACGATTATTAAACGAAGTAAGAGGAAAACAAGTCAACAACCAAGACATAAATTAGAAAGTTGACGCTAATCGTTAAGACCAATCAAAGCTAATCGAAGCTGTCCCAATCCGCACCAAAAGCTAATCATTAAGATGGATGAAGGCTCCCTCTGGGGGAGGGGGGTGGGGTAGTGCCGTTAGTACATCTCACGTGGTGCACTGTAGGCATTACTGAAGCCTTTTAGTGTACGCCATTCTCCCTCCCCGGTCTTCAGTCTTGCTGTCCAACTTCTCTACTACTTCTTAGTGCAACTGCTGCGTTTTCTCCCACTTCCACTTTTATAGCATTGAAATTCATCTCCTTTATTTTCTGGAACTCTTTATATCGCTGTCCAACCACTTCAACTCCACCTTTACACTGAATCAAACACGCGCCAATAAGAGTCTGCCAGTCTGATTGTCTCTTTTCTACGGACTGCTTTAGAGTCAAGAGTCCGTGCAAGCTTGGACACCAGCATACTCTGACAGCAAAATCTCTCTCTCTCTCTCGTGTGTAATCGTTTTAATGTTAATCGGTTGCAAATACTTTAAAATGTAAAGTGAATATCAAATATAAGTTGGAAAAGATTTGAATATGAATCTCTCTCTCAATTATACAAACCATCCTGAAGTATTACTCTTAACTACTCCAGGTAACTACCTACCCCCAGGGAATCCTCGGAATACACGCTCCGCTAGGGGGAGGGGGGCGGGAGGTAGGAATCTCGAGGATATCAAAAGAAGAGACCGCAATCCGACGGCCAAGTATTAAAAAAAAAAAAAGGTTTTGGAATCATCTCGAAAAGGATTCTCGAAAATTTTGGAATCATCTCGACTGACTGAAGAACAACTAGAACTCGGCCGAGACCTGAACCGAATTGATAATGTTGATAATATTGTTCTCGCTGCGGTGGCCTTCCACAATGCTACCCTGCCTTCCGATACCAAGAAGTCCGTTTCTCAAAAGACTTTCTAATATATATATATATATATATATATATATATAATATATATATATATATATATATATATATATATATATATAAATAACGAGATGGTCAATTATCTCATTATCATTTTGGCAGCAACGGACCAGTAGCGACAGACCAAGAGCGGTAGGCAACTGGTAATTGGTAACACATCTCTCTCTTCTCTCTCTCTCACTCACTCTCTCTCTCTCTCTCCTATCCTCTCTCTCTCTCGATATACTCCTCCCCTCCATTATCTAAGGTCACCAAATCAAGATCGTGAAATTACAAAATATGAATTTATTTAAAAGCAAAGTATTAACTGAATAACTCAGATTCTTAACAGAATGATTAAATGAAATGTTAACTCAAAGTCCAAATAACCCAGATAACCCTCGGTAATTAATCTAACACCAACATTAGTTTAGCCATAACACTAGGCACAGTCAACACAGTAATTAAGTCAGTACACCATTTCTCCATGATTATTCCCACTCTTCTCCAGAACAGTTTCCTCTTCCAGAAAACTCCTGCTAGAAGACAGGAGAACACTGTCTTCCAGGGAAGTTAAATTGCTGATTCTCTACATTCTTAAGAAGCGTCATAATCAGAATCACATACATATATTATCTGAAAACATTCTCATAGCAACATTCCCCTCTTTATCTTTATTATATATTTTCATATACCCTATAAGTAATATATACATATATATATATACATACATATAATATATATTAAGAAATAATTATATATATTATATAATAATATATATATATATATATAAGTCATATCACATTTCCGTGATTCATTATACATATATCGAGCTACAATGTCCTTTAATATCTAATCGCTCTACCTCGGAATTAATATATTTTCATATATGCTTAACGAAGGGGAATTTTTTCTCGATAATAGATTTGCCTGGACCAGGCGCGAACCTATGGATCCTTTCAAACCCAGGAACGTCAGTGAAGCGTTTAACCTACTACACCACCGCGAGGAGGTGTAGTAGGTAAAAGCTTTTCACTGACGTTCCTGGGTTTGAAAGGACTCCATAGGTTCGCGCCCTGGTCCAGGCAAATCTATTATCGAGAAAAAATTCCCCTTCGGTTAAGCATATATTGAAAATATATTAATTCCGAGGTAGAGCGAATTAGATATTAAAGGACATTGTAGCTCGATATATATATATATATATATATATATATATATAAATATATATATATATATATATATATATAGATATATATATATATATATATTCCTTTATCAGCTGCAATGTGCCGTTCCCTCGGTATACGACTCCAACTGTTCGTATATATACATATAATATATATAATATATATATATATATATATATATATATATATATATATATATATACACACACACACATATATATAATTAAATATATATATATATATATATTATATATATATATATATATATATATATATATATATATATATATATTTCCTTTATCAGCTGCAATTGTTGCCGTTCCTCGGTATACGACTCCAACTCGTTTCGACGTACATGAAAAAATAATACTCATAAAGACATACATACATATATATATATATGTGTGTGTGTGTGTAATTGTAACAGCCACAAAGCCCTCTTAACATCTCGAATTCTTCGCGCTTTTTGGATAAGCTTGTCATTACAAAGTCTTTAGCTCCAAGTGCAAGAATACGAAAAAAGTATGATGTCCGGTAGCGGGAAGTTGAGAGGTCATTGTAGCTATTACAATTACATTAGTACCAGGTAAAAAGTGACCAGTAGACACACACACAATATATATATGATGTGTGGATATTATAGATATATATATATATTATATATATATATATATATATTATATATATATATATATATATAATATATATATATAATACACATATCTACTGTGATTTGACCATTCATACGGCATACGATTCCAGCTGTTCGCCGTACCGTCAAAAAAATTGTACAGAAAAACCTCCCCCTGAAATATTTCGTTTCAATATACTGCCTCGAGTTCTCCAGTGACGACTGAACGGTCTGATGTCACAAACTGACTACAAATTGAAAACATGTTAAGTCTGCTTATTTTTTTTTTTTTTACGCTGAAATTCAATAGATTATTTTTTTTACGCTGAATTCAATAGAACTTATGTTTTTACATTGCAGAACCTATACAAAGCCAAGATAAGGAATAAAAATATCACGAGTGGAAGTTTTTTTCTTTAAGATTCTTGTGTGGAGTCACTCGGAGAAGCAGCGAAGTACAATAAATACGGAATGCAAGAGTCACCCATATGATCTTCTTAATTCAACGTTGCAATGCAAGAATAGAAAGAAAAACTAAAAGATAAGAAAAAGTAAATAAAAGAAATCTAGTTAATAAAGCGTTGGCGAGACAGCATGAAGTCGAATCAACGAAATTTACGGGGAAACGCGATCCGTCCTCCCGAGGCAGAACTGCCCCATAAAAATCATGCCAGGTCGAGCTACGTCGAGTGAGTAACTTGTGGATGGTATTTTATCGTAAACGCTGCCAAGGGAAGGATGGATGCCCCTCCTCCCACAATAAAGATATCGTGGCTTGCACTAATCTCCCACAGGATGGACAGAGGGAGAGAGAAAGAGAATATACATACAAATACGAGAATATATATAGGTTTGGGTTGGAAGGCGATGAATGGGGTTATTAACAACTACAATCTCTTTGAGAGAGAGAGAGAGAGAGAGAGAGAGAGAGAGAGAGAGAGCAGAGAGCGTGGATGCTGTTACAAATTCCGAAGGAACATGACTCGAGCGACCGCGGGGGTGATGACCGACCGCGTTCAACTGATTATCCCAAACAGAGAGGAACTACTTGAACGCGACTCGAGTCCGTCAGTCAGTTCGTCCATTCACTGGGAGCTGGTGCGTGCCCCTTCAGCAATGGCCATCGCCCGCTAAGGAGATGACCAGCCCAAAACTTCGGCTTTAATTTCGCCTTTATTATGTCCGACGAAAATATTGAGTGGCCGAGATCATGCAGATCTCGACCACGTCCCTCCCAAGGTCTATCTATACTCGTAGATCCTCCCTCCATTTGCGAATATTTACGGCCTCGTAAGTTTTATTTAAATCGAAAATGTCATCCGCCGGTAATCAGGAAGAGAGAGAAGAGAGAGAGAGAGAGAGAGAGAGAGGAACGTGGGACGGATGATGACTTCTCACCTGCCGCCCCCCTCTCCCCCTCACAAAAAAGCGATTAGCTTTTAAAATCAGGGTTTTAATTTCTCTCCGACGTTCATAGGTGCATCGAGGTGCGCCGTTAATAACGCCTTTGGTGAGGTCAAGGCGCTACACCACCAGCAACACTGAAACGTCTCGTGTCACTTTACATGGCATTCTTTCTCTTTCGACCTTCTCTCCTCTCTCTCTCCTCTCTCTTCTCTCTCTCTCTCTCTCTCTCTCTCTTCTCTCTTTTTATCTCTTTCTACTTTTATCCCTTTCTCCTCTTCTCTTTTTCTTCTCTGCTCACTCAATCTCTCTCTCTCTCTCTCTCTCTCTCTCTCTCTCTCTCTCTCTCTTTCGGAGACAGGGTGGCACCCACAAAAAAACATTAAGAAATAAGATAAAATAAATAAAATAAAAGAATAATCACATCCCCACATCTTTTTACTGTTGACTTAAAAAATGAATTGATTGACTGTCTACTACGACTGGCGTCACCACTCAGGGACGAACGACGAACTAGGCGCCCAAAAAAAAAAAAAAAAAAAAAACAAGACAAAAAAAAAGGAGCCTCATCATCATTAGCACATCGATTCCCGCTACAGAAACTGTGTCATTCTCGAAACGCTAAAGTAAATAAAATAAAATAAAATAAAATAAAAATTGGGGGGGGGTAAGGGGCGAGGGGTTTACGAAGATGACATTGAGAGAAAGATCGAGAGACGCCCGAGGAAGAAGAAAACCCAGAGTTTGCTACGTAAGCAATGACAATAACGATACAGGAAAGTAAAGCAAATGTTCCACGCTGTGAAAAAAACCACGCTAGCATTATTTATCTTCTTGCCAATTGCGTCGTCTGTGGTCGAGTTAACAGAATCTGCTGAGGGATGCAAAACTTCATTGATGAGGAATTGACCAAGATTCTAGCAATAAAAAAACACATTCTTTGAGTTTATCTTGAATGGTTATGAAAAAACAACGGCATAAAACAGTTTAAATGAATAAATATAACAGGGGTTTTCGACCTTCACTAAGGTCCTGTTTTATATTTATCCACTAAACTTGGTTGTATACAGTGGATTTTTCTAACGATTCAGATTCTAAAGGTCTCAAAAACGACGATGAATTATTTTCAAATGCTTTATAGGGACGATCCACAGATACATGGTTAGATAATTATTAAACTAGTAAGAGATACGAAGTGTTGTAAGTCAGCAGAAAAGGGTACTCCACTACGTAAGACCAGGAACAGGCGTAGGACAGGTTGGTTTCCTTTCGTCACTGATGTTTGGTTAAGAAGGTGAAAAAGCCATTTCGGTGCAAAAGGTTATAAAAAAGTGAAAATGGAACACAGGCAAAGACAAGAGTATAAACTTATTTCTTGAATATCGCGCGATTTCCGTGACATAAGAAACGAGGAATAGGGTGAGCATATTTAGAGAAGGGGAGGAGATGGAGAAGAATGCAGCAGCACAGGAGGGGCTCTGATCTGATTCGTGACAAAAAAGTGGAGTTTGATTTAAGACGTGATAACACGACAAAAGAAGCATTAACCGAGAGGAAACATGCGTCAATTAACTTAATGCGTGATCGGGAGAGTTGAATATGGTTTGCCTGTGGTATTTTAAGATAATACGAAACATTGCCTCCAAACAATAATGACTTTGGGACATTTACTATCTGTGCACAGGGTCATGAACCTGAAAAAAGGGAATTGCTAAAAAGTTGTTTACTGAAGGAAGCGCAGATTTATTAGGCTAAAATAGTAAACGTCAACTCAGGAGGACAGGGGACCGTCTTAACGGAAGTAGATGCACACGGAATTGAATTTTACAGTAATAAGTAAGACGGGGGCGGGGGAGTATTTACGAGGGGGGAGGAGGTGGAAAGGGCGGAGGGGCTAGCGCCCCACTTTAGCTTATAATCTGCCAGAAAGGGGAACACGTTTTATAATTTATAACTTTGTTTTTACTCCGAACTCAAAAAGCTTTTGGCTAACTAACGCAATTGTTGTTTTTCAATCGAATGATCGAATGATATACTTTCATACTTTCGATTAACGAAATGGATCGAGTAACAACAAGCCATTTGTATCTTCATGAGGCAGGCTCAAGTGCTGTGAAGAGAGAGAGAGAGAGAGAGAGAGAGAGAGAGAGAGAAGAGAGAGAGAGGAGGAGAGAGTGAAAGAAAGCAGCTCAAGTGCTGTGAGAGAGAGAGAGAGAGAGAGAGAGAGAGAGAGAGAGAGAGAGAGAGAGAGCAGAATTGCGTTCCCTTTAATAAATCATGCACCCTGGGACACCAGACGAGCGTATAATATGAATAAATGTGTACAATACATTTCCAAGTTAGTTTTGGTCTATACATCATTGCAATCCCGTCAACGAACTCCGCATTCCAAAAGCAGAACAATAATCATATTTCGCTCAGGACGCATTACTTAACCCAGAAAATTATCATTGAAGTTCTTCCAAAAATAGTCAGAAGGGAGCATTAGCGAATCTCTCTCTCTCTCTCTCTCTCTCTCTCTCTCTCTCTCTCTCTCAAATCCCCTCTCTCTCTCTCTCTCTCTCTCTCTCTCTCTCTCTGGCAAAACATCATTCACCAAAATAATATGTAAAAGACTACTGGTTCTAATCAGCATTCACGCGATCTAAAATATAACATACCAGTATCGCAGCCATCACTTGCGCCTATAAAAACACGTTAGGATATCTTATATATATCTCTTAAAAGAAAGATTGGCTACAGTTTTCTCGGTATATATAAGAGCAATTGCTGGGATTTGAGCTTTATTCACCAGAATATTTTAGTCCCTCATGACATAAGGAATAATTATTAATTTTAATTATAATTTATAATATATTAATTATTAATATATATATATATAGATTATTATATATATATGAATAAAATAGACATATCATATAATATATAGTTAATTATATATATATATTACACACACACATATATATTTATATATATATATATATATATATATATATATATATATATATATATATATATATATGATATATATTAAATATTAACATATATTATATATACTATATATATATATTATATATATATATAATATACCTATATATATATATATTATATATATATATTACATATATATATATTCATAATATATAAATATTACTATATATAATAATATATATATATATATATATATATATATACATATATATATATAGTATATATCTATATATATATATATATACATATATATACATAACTAATGCAGGATAAAAAAAAATGATAATATGTAATATTTTAATAATATATATAATAATATATATATATATATATATATATACTATATATATATATATATATATATTTATATATATATATATATATAACTTTGTAATGACAGGTAAAAATGATATGTAATAATTATCCTCTTATTCAACCTCTTCAACAATCCTTCCTTTCTTCTCGCTCTTTTTCTTTGTAGAAGAAGCCTTTCCATCATCTCCACCCTGATCATTCACCCCCTCTCCCGCCCAACCCCCCTTCCTCCATAATTTATGACACCGGTCAATATTGAATCCGGAGAGGGGAAACCGTTTCTACGTAACTGTTTGTCAAGTTCGAATGGAACCGTTTGCTCTTCGCCGTAAGGCACTCGTCATCCATTCCCTTTTCGGATTAATCAACAAATGAAACATTACCTTTACATATCGGTTAAAACAAACAACCCTATTTTCTCTCCCCTGCTTTCTGGAATACACGGCTGCCATTTGGATTGAATTCATGAACTTTGTATGTCTGTAAAATACGATGTCATGTCGTTAGCAACAAAGGAAATAAGGCTTCCGGACGCAAACGCTTCATTCTTCCTTCTTCAAGAAGAAGAAGAAGAGGAAGAAGAAGAAAAGGAAGAAAAGGAGGAGGAGGAGTGTGGAAAGGAAGAAGAAGAGGAGGAGGAGGAGGAGAAGGATGAAGAGAAAGAGAAAATGAGAAGGATTGTGCAGGAACGGGAAGAGGAGGGGGATGCAGAAGGAAGAGGAAAAAGAGGAAGAGTGTGGAGGAGGAAGAAGAAGAAGAGGGAGGAGGAGGAGGCGAGTAAACAGCAGCAGCAGCAGCACCTCCACCATCCTTCAGCATCAACCGCTCCTTATCTAAGGAGCAGGTAAATATTCAAATGAGGCATCCTTGTTTACGGATGCTGTTCGGGCGGGCAGATAAGCATCCTGGCCGCCCAATTGACACACCATAGCCCCAACAATCGTCGTCAGTCTTGCTGACAATTCTGAAACCTGACTCGATCCCTACGGCCAAAGAAAAACATAAAATGAATAAATTACATCATAATAACAAAGAAACGTATTTAAATTAGCCGGATACGTAACTCATCTTGAGCTTTTCACAAAGAAAAATGGCTAATTAAATTACTTTAACCAGTGTGTTTCCTATTACCTTCTTTAATGAACACCATATCCTTTTGCCCCTGTGAAGGGCTGGTTCCATATGAACAGGGATCAATTTCTGAATAATAATAATAATAATAATAATAATAATAATAATAATAATAATAATAATAATAATAATAATAATAATAATAATAATAATAATAAATTTCGCATGTGCGAGCATTTTCCTATCGGATAGAAATTTCTGAAACAAACCAATGAATGCAATGAAACTATGCACAGACATAAGACTGAAGTAAATGCTTTTAAAATGCAAATTCCTCCACAGATATGCACGCACGCTAATGTAATCCTGCTTACAAATAAGCGCAAATCCGTCTTAATTAACATGGCTAATCTCACCTGACCAAACAGCAGAAGGAAAAGCGAGGCTAATCTCACGAGAACAAAATGGCACCCGTATCAACGCGGGGCTTACAAGCGACATTTCGGTCTCACCTGTGTTATCAGAGTTTGGTCGGCCATGCTACCTGAATGGAGAGAGAGAGAGAGAGAGAGAGAGAGAGAGAGAGAGAGGTGGAGGGAGTTAAGGTTGCTCAGCGTGAACACCTTCAGTGATAAGCGAAGATGAGTGATGACTGCTGATTGATGAAGGCGGTCAGGCGCTGGTGATTTATGGTGATGATAAAAGATGGACAAGGGGATGAAGAGATGTTGGTGAAAGAGACACTAAATGAGAGAGCACACATCGCCAAATAAACCATATGCACTCTGCACAGGCAGGCTCGAAACCTGAACTGCTGCTATTTTCATTTGAGAGAGAGAGAGAGAGAGAGAGAGAGAGAGAGAGAGAGAGAGAGAGAGGTGAAATTGCTTAGCCATCAATCGCGTTGTCTCCTTCCTTATACATCCATCTTTCGTTCTGTCCTTACCCTTCTCCCATAAGAAACATTTGGGAGTCTTTCTGTCCTATTGGGCTGATAATTCCTGATTTAGCTGAGACCACCTCCTCCTCCTTCTGTAGTTGGGGTGATCCGTGATTCTCCTTGTCCATTCTCTTATTGAGGGGTCTCCCATGGTTGTCTGTCTGCGTCCGTTAATATAAATATATATTATATTTTTATTAATATATATATAACATATATATATATATATATATATATATATATATATGTGTGTGTGTGTGTGTGTGTGTGTGTGTGTGTGTGTGTGTGTGTGTGTTTTCTCAGCATCAGCCGTTTTTCTCTAATAGGGCGTTTACATTGATAAGTTTTAACCTTGACGGACGAAAGCCAATCAAAAATAAGTCACGAACATGTTCCCTACCATACGGTTATGTTGTTGGAACAGAATATATAAAATTTAGGCCAAAGTGCTGGGACCTTTGAGGTAATTCAGCGCCGAAAGGGAAATTACGAGTAAAAAGGTCTGAACGGTCCAGTTAAGAGGAAAGTCTCACTGTTGCTCTATAAAACAACTGTTGGAAGAGGGTTGAGGAAAGTAAGATGGAAGATATAATGTGAACGGAGGTATAGTAAAAGTAATGAAAGAGGTTGAAGGTAGGGCCGAAGGGGCACGGCACGCGGTGCACTGACGGCACTAAAACCCTACAGAAGCGCTTTCGTTCTCCATGTTTATGAACCCTATTTATAACGAAACATAAAAGCATGCAGCCCCTTTGCACTTTTCAGAAAAATGCAAAACTTTCCCATTAGTCTTTAATTAGAAGATTTTATAAACATTTTCATAAAGGACGCTTCAAAGCAGACCCAACACCTTCAAGAAGCATCAAGCAAAAAGTGAAGGGTGAGGTTACGCACGATAGCAAGGGAGTTAATACAGTATTACTTCGACTTCAAGAAAGTTTTGCAATCTGACGCACAGGTTGAATACTTTGTCTCCTGTCTGTCAGACTTTGCTTCAGTTTCAAGTCTCTCTCGCGTCCCGCTAGATGACTTCGCGTCACACAGATTGTGTCACAACGATACTTCTTCGTGACGGTGCGAGAAATTGTGACGATGAATTAAGATTTAACTTCGAAGACGCTCTCTTCCTCTAGCGACTATAGCCCGTATTCATGACAGGTCTCTTTTCGACTGCAATGTAGCATCAGACATAATAATATAGATAGTAAAAGAAAACGCGAGAACATGTCCAATATCTAAAAAATCAATGCTCCTTATTCAAGTCTTATGGGTTGTCATGAGAAACACAGTTACAGTAAATATTAACAAAATCTTAAAAGCAAGTTGTCTTTCTCAGCTTGCAAACAGACTGTAAAGACCAATCAAGATTACTTAAGGGCTTTTACAAAACTTCTGAAGAAGTGGTGACATTTTTATGTCGTCTAAACTGCACCGAAAGTTTTGTTGGAAAACTTGCTTTTATTTTTACAAATAGGTCAGCGAGCTAAGATAGTGCAATTCAAAGACCACGCCTACCATATGCTGCTTCTCTCTCTCTCTCTCTCTCTCTCTCTCTCTCTCTCTCTCTCTCTCTCTCTCTCCAGTTGGAGGCACTTACGGACGGAGTCAACAGACTAATAAACCCAAGAGGATATCCAAAGGGAAATCAGCCAGCACAAAGAGAGACAAGTTATATGAAAAGGTGATAAAAAAAATAATGAGGTATAGAAAATGAAACCGATACACGTGAATTCAGGAGGCGTCAGCAGAGTAGAAATAAATTCTTGTTTTATTTTTTTAAGCCAGCACGGGCTCTTGCTCCGTGAATATGCCTATAGGTATAGCCTCAAGGGCTATGATTTCAATATCATTATTGTCATTAGCATTATGATGAATACTATTAATATTGCTACTTCAACGACTGTTTGGATATAGCAGATTACTATTCTTATCTCTGTATCTCGTGTATCTAGTCTGTATTATATAGTCTCTACTTTGTTATATTCCATATGGCCACAAACTGAAATGATGGATATTATTATTATTATTGTTAAAAAATATTCACATTTATATATAAAAAATATATTTCCATGTAAAAATATAGAACAAAGACTTTCGAACACCTGAACGGTGTTCCTCATCAGTGTAACATTAAAATTTTAACGTTACACTGATAAGGAACACCGTTCAGTTGTTCGAAAATCTTTGTTCTATATTTTTACATAGAAATATATTTTTAATATATAATTGTGGATATTTTTCAACAACTTGTTTTCAAGAAACTGAAATTTATTATTATTAATTATTAGTATTATATATTATTATTATATATTATTATATATTATTATTATTATTATATATCGAAAAAAATATAATAGCAGGAGTCACCAAAATGGTGAAGAAATCACAGTAGTGAGAGTAAATACATAATCGCAATATATATACAAAATTGAGCTTTCGAGAACCTGCTCGATTCTCTTTCTCTATTCAGAAGGAGAATCGATCAGGTTCTTGAATTCTCTCGCTTTGTATATATATATATATATATATATATATATATATATATATATATATATATATATATATATATATATATATATATACACACACTTAAACCACTGTGAATATCTGTGAATATCTTCACCATTATCTTTATTATTAATATATGGGTATCTTGTGAAAGGGAAACCACAACCTCCTGTGACGCAGACTCAGAGAAGAGCCCACTCACACTTCAGACTGTCAAGATCCCCTTCCAATTGCCAAGAACCTTAGACCCACTTATGTACATCCCAGCGTTAATAGTTCACGGATGTTTAACGCTTAATGCGCCGTATCTACTCAACCCTCCTTGCTTTTTTTAACTTTTTTTATACTCCTCTCAGATTAAATGTTATTCATATATCAACTCGTCTGCTTAAAAAAATTGCCATAACATGCTCTCTTAATGAGACGGCAAAAACACGATATAAACACGGTTACACAGTGTGTTTACCACTCGGTCTTCAACGGGGATTGGAATGTCGCTCGGAGTCATGGAGGTTTGGATGTCTGAATGGTTGGTTTATTCACGTCCTGCATAGCTTCTATCGTTCCGAACGGCCATTAGGACACAAGGCAGAACGAGAACTTCAAGAAAAACAAAAAAAAAATGGCACAATCTCATATATATATATATATATATATATATATATATATATTATATATAAACACATGTTGTGTGAGTATTTCTAACGCGTGCGTTCTGTAATAACACACATACACGTATGTGTATATAGATAATATATATATAATATATATATATATATATATATATATATATATATATATATACCATATATATATATATATAATATATATAGAGAGAGAGAGAGAGAGAGTAGAGAGAGACAGAGAGAGAGAGAGAATATTAAATACTCTGCTCTACCTACATCTCCCACCCACCACCCTTACTCTTCTCACCCACCCTCCCTTCCTTCAATTTCCTCCCCCTTTTCCACCTGTGTTGACATATATGACGACCATTAACGACCTGTGACTTAATAAAAAAAATAAATAAATAAAAATGTAAAAAAAGAGAGAAGGGTCGACATAACATAAATCAACATCAGCTGGGGGTAGTAAAGCCTTCCTTTTAATGCTGCCAACTTCAAAGACTCCCGTACATGTTCCATTCACGAGCGGCTATTGGAGGAGGAGGAGGAGGATGCCGTGAAATGTGTAATTAGCATGGCGTTTAAATAAAAGAGAGAGAGAGAGAGAGAGAGAGAGAGAGAGAGAGAGAGAGACGCAAGGTCATTTCATACCAAAATATGAGAGCAGTAGTCCGGTTCCAAAGCGAACCAGTCCCCTTTGGGAGAGAAATGTCACTGGTTTAATAATCCACACACAGCGATCATCAGCGTTTGCAAGGCGAAAATATCGGCGCGGTTTAATTTCACATGCTTTGATCAGGCGGTGACCAAACACCACCTAGTGCCCAAACGCAACAACATCTGGTCTCTAAATTAACTCGGCTTAAATTCAATAGTACATAGTATAGTACAGGCTGGCAAAGCATAAATTAACTCTTGTTTAAATTCAGCACACAGTATAGAACCAGCTGGCAAAGCTTTAAATATTAACAAACCGATAAACATAAAAAAAATATTACCCAGAAAAAAATACCAACCAACAATATCACTTAAACCAGGCACCCCAAATCCCGTTTTCACTAATGGTGACTATAAGCCTACTGACTTTTATTTCAAAATAAAAGCAGCCACTGACGTTGACACATCACTTATTGAAAAGATGAAAGTTAAATCAGACAGTTGAATCGTTCGGGAAACACAGAGGAGGGTAGAGAACTGAACGTTCCGGACGTAAACGGTTCGCAGGAGTGTCCATGTCCCACGTTGCTGAGGTGGATAGCAAATTTTTCCCCCAAATTATAATTTAAAGAAAGATCAAAGCAAATTGCATATTCTTGAAAGCATCTAACAAGAGAATTATTACACTTCAGAGAGAGAGGTTACCAGCCGAGTCCCTATACAATAAAATAATTACATTTCACCAGTATGTGTGAAAGGAGGGTTACTGGTGGAATATCGATACAACAGTACCATTACCCAGAGAGAGAGAGAGAGAGAGAGAGAGAGACTGTGGTCGCGACTATAATATTCACTCTCAGCCCGTAGGCCTAAGGAAGACACCCTTCTTCCCCCCATCAGCCATATCGCGTCAATCTCTCTGGCCCCTTCAAACCACAAACGCCACTGACACCGCCGACTGACCCCAAATTCTGGTATTCCTCCAAGCTGGTACTGGACCCCTAACCGTGCCCCCTCCCTGTATCCCCCTCCCCTCTTCCTCTATTCCCCACCACCCAATACCCAGGACCCCCTTATCAGTTCCTAATCCCGTCTATTATTAATTAAAACCAAATGTCTTCATTAATTATAACTACGGGGCAAGTGGATGCTTTTTAAGGAGACGATATTATTATTATTATCATATCAGCAGGAATCTTTGGAATTACAAGGGTTATATAATGGTAATACATAACTTATTCATTTATAAAATCATTATTAATACAGAATGGTGGTAATTGTTATCAACAGCATGAATAGTTACAGAGAGAGAGAGAGAGAGAGAGAGAGAGAGAGAGGAGAGAGAGAGAGAGAGTATATTTTCGTTAAGAAGAGGGAGGCCGACCCACAATAACGATTAGCACCCTCAAAGACATCTTGGGGGAGGAGAAGAGGGAAGGGGAAAGGGGGAGGAGCAAACAAATGGGCGCTTATGGAGGGATCAACGACAACAACCCTAATCAATACCAATCTCTGGTGTCAATCATCACCAATCTCTGGTCCTAATCAGTAACAATCTCTGGACATCAGACTAAATCCTGGATCTGTGTTTTTTTTTTTTAACTTTGTCCTAGATAAATAATGAAAGATATTTCCAAGTAAATGAAGAATAGGTACAAATCGGGAACTTCTTCACTTAATAAAGAATAGACAGGTTGAAGAACTTTTCCAGTTGTTAATTCTTGAGAATAAAGATATTTCAATGTTAACAAATATAGACACAGGTCGGGGGCCCTTTCTGTTAGTTCTAGAGAAATGAGGCGTAACTAGAGAATAAAGCTATTTCGAGGTTAATACAGAATAGAGAAAGGTCGGGTAACCCGACTTGTTGTTCATTCCAGAGAAAGGCGCCGTAACTTCAATTCTCAATCTTAATTTTGTTCACTTTCACGCAATGAGGCAAACGTGGATTCAACACGAATTTGAACTTTAGTGGTCCAACATTTTTTTCTTTTTTTTTTCTTTACAACAACGACAGAAGGGAAGAGTCATTGGTTCTCGTATCGGCTAAGGAGGCCTGACAAAGATCTCAATAAGCCATTTTTCCAGTCTGAGAAAGATCTTATCTCCCTCGGAATCCTTCTTCCCCTTTAACGAAGGACAGGGAACTGGATGTCCGTATCGGCCATCCGTAATGGTACGGACGTTGGAGATGCTTGTCTATCAAAATGGACCAGAATAAAAAAATATTTTCTTGTCTGGTATCCTTGTGATATTCGGATCATCGACACACATTATATATATATATATATATATATATATATATATATATATATATATATATATATATATATATATATATATATATATATATATATGAATGTCTACTGTAATACAACAGTATAATTTGAAGATTAAAAGTCCCAAAACACTCTATTTTGACGTTACAACCTATATTTCGAGCTACGAAATGTCGTTTAATATCCAGTTCGCTCTAGCTCGGAAATAATATACTCATATATATGTAAACCGAAGGGGAATGTTTTAGTTAATAAAAATGTCGTCGTCTCAGGGGCTCGAACCACCGAACACGGGTAGGCTAAGACCTCACTGTACGTCGTGAGTTCTCGTGCTCGGTGGTTCGAGCCCATGAGCCGACGAACTTCTTATCAACTAAAAATTTCTCCTTCGGTTTACATTTATATAAAAATATTACTTCCAAGGTAGAGCGAATTGGCTATTAAAACAAAATTTGTAGCCTAATGCTTGAATATAAATCACAGTGACGATAAAAATTCATATATATATATATATATATATATCTATATATATATATATATATATATATATATATATATATATACAGTTTTGTAAT
The DNA here is from genome assembly GCF_015104395.2 of Macrobrachium nipponense. NCBI lineage: Eukaryota > Metazoa > Arthropoda > Malacostraca > Decapoda > Palaemonidae > Macrobrachium > Macrobrachium nipponense. The sequence goes on along the minus strand of NC_087218.1, from coordinate 30,419,209 downwards.
TTATGGAACAAAACTACAAACTTTCAATTTAATATCTCATAGTCAGTGTTAAAGAATATTTGATTCGAAATAAAAATTGAAATTAGATACCAACCCATTATACTGTTTATGCATGTGTTTGTGTAATTGTGCAATAATTCAATGGAAATTAATCAAATGCCGAATAAAAAAAAATAAACTGGTATAAATCATATTGTATTAAACAGTAACAAATAAATTCATGTTCAACTGACCAAAAGAAAAATGACAGACGAAACGAATTACTCAACAAATTGAAGTTTACTTACAAGTCGCTGGCAACATAACCCGCAAACGCATATTACCAAATTTATTGGAGAGAGAGAGAGAGAGAGAGAGAGAGAGAGAGAGAGAGAGAGAGAGAGAGAATACTACCAGGGTTATATAATTAAAAAAAAACAAAATTATTTATCTAAATATTTATTACTAATGTCACAACTGTATAAATTTTTATCAACAGGAAAAACGCAAAAGCTCTTTGAAATAATGTACTTGCGCTGCACGTTCCATAAAAACTTTTTTAAGAGAGAGAGAGAGAGAGAGAGAGAAATAACACCGGGCTTCACACAAAGAATTCTATTGGCTATCAGCACTCATAAGCCTCCATAATAAATAAATGAAAAAAAGAAGAGCTTGCACAAAAACGAACCATAACTGCAATGATCCACCCACCTTATGCAAACAAGACATGAAAGCCATTCTAAATTCGTGCCGAGGCCGGTATTCAACAAAGAACAGATTACGCAAAGGAATATACATAACAAATAAGAGACTCACGCTATTAGCGCGTAGCAAGACATACACACAGTCAGACAGACATATAGATAGACAGAGACATATTATCGATAGATAGATAAATAGATAGAGAGATATTCGCACGTCAAAGCCAAATGGGTGTCATGGATTCTTCGAATAAGTCTCCTTATCTTTAATTATTTAACGTCATTTCCACAACAATGACCGACGTAATTCATTGGGGAAAGGTCCTTGGATTTTTCATCAATAACTCCAACGATTCGTAAATCAAACTGTTTCGAATGGCTTTAAATAAAGGAAAAGTAAAGGTGGGATTTTTAAAGAAAAAGTAAAATGTAGGATTTTCAAAACAAATGTAAAGGTCGGATTTTTAGGGCGCAAGTAATGTTGGGATTCGTTATACTAAACCGCTTCTAAAACGTAAATCTCAAATGTTCACTTTGCTTTCTTTCTGAAATTTTATCAGCTGACTTCCACATCTCAAATATGTCAAGCTAATATATAAGTGGAAAGAAGAACAATCAATGTCCAAACCGTATTATTCACGAGCAACACCGAGAGAGAGAGAGAGAGAGAGAGAGAGAGAGAGAGAGAGATAAATCCACCGTGCCTTGAAAGGGTTATGATATATTATGCTAGGAGGGTCGTAAGAGCCGATATATAATTATCGCGCAGAGATCGATATCGGAAAGGACTATGCACTAAATCATGCCGCCATGAGTTTTATACCAATAGCAAGAACATAATCCAGCACCCCGCTCCCTTACCCCTCCCCAAACCTTCCTCCTCAGTCGATACATACACTGCTAAACTCCCCCCTCCCTCCCCCTACATTGAAATTATTATGCTCCTCGTCGTTAAAAGCAATACACCTTTACCATTACCAGGAAGATGAGGAAATATAATGTTCAAACCGCATATTTCAGAGGTCTCATTTATTCCTTTTGGCCCCCCTTTTTGTTTTTTTTTTTGCTTACGCAGACCACATGAAATGGAAAAAGGGGGGGGGGGGGGGCCGGACGGGGGAAGGCAAAGGTGCACTGACTGACTTCACCTCGAAGGACCCAAAATAAAAGCTGGATAAATGATCGAGATAACATACAAAAGCGATGGGGGGATGGGATATAGTAGCCATCAGCTTTCAGGGCAGGGGTAAAGGAATGCATAACCCCCGTAAAAAGAAAAATAATTTAGTGAGGACACCTGAATATGCACAGTTGTAAAAAGGCCCATTATTCTCCTGATGTCAAAAACCCAATTATGAGCTGAAGGCAGGTTAGCAAATACACGAATACGAGACAATCACATTAGTACAAAAAAACATTAAATAAATTAAAAAAAACTGTCTTGGCAAGTACATAAACCGTCAACATTACCTTGTTGTTATTATTCATAAAATGCAAATAGTCAAAAGAGGAAAATCAAAGAACAAATTTGCTAAAAGGAGAAAATAAAATCTAAATGTTATCAAATATTCACGGATGAGTAACACTGATGTTGGGAAATATATAACTCCCCGCTCTCCTGGTTACCTTGATACACCTGCCAACATTATATATATATATATATATATATATATATATATATATATATATATATATATATTGTAAATATTTCTCACTCACATCTAAATAGAACACCGGTTTCTCAAACGAAAGGCTATCGATACTGATGTGAGTCAGAAATACACATATGTTAAAGAGTTCATATATATATATATATATATATATATATATATATATATATATATATATATATTATATATAGTATATAATATATATATCCATAGCTACAGTAAATCACGTTCCTATGCAGAGATGAACTAATGCAAGCAAACAAACACACCACCGTTTATTACACCTAAAATGCAGCTTTTATCACAGGAGGGGGCGCAGGAAAGCAAGCTGTAATGAAATACGGAGGGGTGGAATACCCTCTATTGTCTTTCCGGATAATGGAGTAATATGAGAGAGAGAGAGAGAGAGAGAGAGAGAGAGAGAGAGAGAGAGAGAGAGAGAGAGAGAGGTCTCACTGATGAGTCTGCTTGCATTTCGACAAACACATTTGCAATCCCTAATTTTCTGGGTCTTTGCACGCACTATGGGCCAGGCACTATGGCTCATTATTGATTGATTGCATTTATAAATAGTGTGATAAAAAGAAAACAATGGGGGGGAAGGGTGGGGCCGGGGGGGGGGGGGGGAGGTTAGCAGCATACGAAAACGATGAGCTAAATTTTTAGTCATGAAAGAACAAAAGTATTCAAAAACTAAGTTCACGTTTGCAAACCAGGAAACGAATTCGGTAAATAAATAAAAATAAATAAATAAAATAGAGATGTATGAAGATGATGCATACATTTCTCGCACAGCCTGAATGCAAGCCTTTCTAGTGATAATATTTCATTTAAAAATACCAGGATTATATCAATTGATTGACTTCTTGCCAAAACCTTAATAAATCGCATGAAGATAGAAAAAAAATCAAATCTAAAAATAAAAAATGAAATGTATAGAATATATAACCTTGACGCTGTTGAGCAAATCTTGCTTCTCTAAGGAATGTCGCCTGAAAATTTATCGTTCCTTCTAAACTTTGATGTTCACAGTTAACAATATAAGAGAAAAAAATATTTTCTACAACAACCACAACGAATTTAAGGGCATAAAACGCCGTAAAACAAACACTTCACTCTAATAATGTGTACCAAAGATGACCCAGTTCATTTTCAGTAACTGCCCTCACCTAACCGTAACTAAAAGTAAACAAGACAAACTAAAACTAAGCGGGAAAGAGAAGGGTGAGGGGTATAATTCAAGCGTAACCCTTCCTACTGAAACTATGCGACTGGCAAAAAAAATTTAGTTCTCTCACAAGAGGACATTCCATACATGGTTCAACTGTTCTAAGCCTCAGTCGCCTTTCTTACGTGAAAGCAAGCACGTAAATGTATACACAAGTGTGCTGGTGTGTACACACATATACACACACAAAGTTGCTTAACATCTAATTTGTTAGTTTTAATATACTACCAACATCTTGTGAAGCACCTCAGTCAATTAAAACTGACCCTGAAAAACTTTTTGAGGTTACGAGAGAGAGAGAAGAGAGAGAGAGAGAGAGAGAGAGAGAGAAACACATTAGTTAAGGCAGTTATAAACGTCAGGTGTATATATATTAACAGAGAGAGAGAGAGAGAGAGAGAGAGAGAGAGAGAGAGAGAGAGAGAGAGAGAGAGAGGTGTTGCATGCTAAACACAATCATCTAAAATAAACAGGTGTATGTCTACAAATTTACAGTCTACAAATTTACAGTAAGTACTAATGAAACACACGCAAAGCCTGAAAGTACAAGTTAACAGTTTAATCAGACCCATTAAAAAATAGTCAGCGCACGCAGAGGTCCATTCGGATTAGCACCAATGGTTCTGATCACGAAAATGATATCTCTGAAGCACGCACATAACCCCAAAATGTCTAAACCCACTATACGTTCAGGTGACCATCTAGAGAAGGCGCATGGGCTTGTAAATGCCGAAAATCAAATGCAAAATATATGGCTCAAACTGACGCCACAACTCAAATAACGTCAGATTTTTCCCATACAAAACCATACGGCGCCAAATATCTGTCAACCCTTGTCCTTTCTGGCAGAGAGAGAGAGAGAGAGAGAGAGAGAGAGAGAGAGAGAGTGTTTCTCTCTCTATCTTACGTAAAGAACTTCCGCCGGCTGCCATCGCTTCTAAAGGGCGTTCCCCTTCGTCGTCTCGTCTCTTCCTTCCCCTCAGAACTTTCCGACGGACGACCTCATTAATCAACATTTGTCGTCATTAGTCGAAGACTCCAGGGAACGACCCTTCCCTCCTTCCCTCCCATCCATCCATCCATTCCCTGATCTCTGGACGTCCTCCTCGTATCTACCATTTTTCTTCGATCAAGTCAACCCCATAGCCGCCATCTTACCATTCCACTCCTCCCAGGGCTTCCTCGTCCTTTCCCCTCCCTGCTTCCCTGCTCCCCTACTGCCCCTCCATCCCTCCTGGTCCTTCCAGCTTCAATTCAGATAATCGAGCGTCAATCAGCATCAATCTGTCGTGGACCAAAAACCTGTCGCCTTCGTCGTCGTTGATGCTGTCGCTTTGGCGGAATGGGAGGAAGTGACTTCACCTTCTGTGTGTGTTAGTATGTGCGTGTGGATGCAGTATATAAAACAATGTTTTTATCTATCTATAGTACATACACATACACACACAGATATATATATAGATATATATATATATATATATATATATATATATATAGATATATATATATATATATATATATATATAATATATTATCCACTTGAAACTCCCAATCATTTCTCAGTCTCTCATCCAAGGTTGCTGCTGACGTTAATCGACTGTGAAAAGACGGCCGTTAACATAAAGGAGGCAGCGGCAGGCAGCCACCCAACCAATCGTAACGCAAGTTCAATGGGTTGTGGTGTCACCTGAGGACCATCAAATTCGCGTTGCAGCTCAATCTTGGTTTCTTTCTTTCGCGAGTAATTCGCGAAACTCCCGAGCAATGTGTTTGGCTGACAGGTCGGGATCGCGAGGTCTCTCTCGCTCTCTCTCTCTTTTCTCGCTCAAAGGGAAGGGAACGATTCTTACCTCGGAGAATCAACGTGATATAATGCATGACTTGGAAATGGCAATTTTCTTTAAGTACCGGGCGATTCACAGGAACGGATTATAACCTCTCACAAAGGGGTAACCAAGTACATGGCCGAGCGCTTACGTATAGACATATATTTATCCATAAACATCAACCACCATTTATATATATATATATTATATATATATATATATATATATATATCTATATATATATATATATATATATATATATATATATAGATAGATAGAGAGAGAGAGAGAGAGAGAGAGAGAGAGAGAGAGAGAGAGAGACCTAACATTTTAATGGCCAACGCGTTACTATATATAATTTACGTTCCAAAATGTACGGAGTTTTAATTAAACACGCACACAGCCAAAAATGACACGAAACCCGTCAAAGGCGCGTGCCGCCCTCCACATAATGACACTTATCACGGACGTCCGTAACCATTATGAAATGCAAGCGATACCATTCGTTTTATTTTCTAGGCTTCTCTCTTTCTCCGTTTCTCTCTCTTCTTCTCCTATCTCTGTCTCTATATCCTTCTCTTTCCCTGATCTCCGTCTGTATCTCTTCTCTCTCTTTTCTTCCCGTATGTTCTCTATAACTTTCTCTTCTCTTCTCTTCTCTCTTCTTTTCCCTGTCTGTCTCTATCAATTCTATTCCTCTCTCTCTCTCCTCTTCTTTTCCTTGTCTCAGTCTCTCTCTTTTCTATTCTATTCTCCCCTCTTTCCCTGTCTCTATTCTCTTATCTGCAAAGCCGCCCAAAACCATCGGGTGACCCTGTGGCCCACAACACACCCACACACGCCCAGGCCGAGACGCTCGCTCGTTGAACCAGCGGTAAGCGCCCTCCGGATTCCGGACAAAAACGGTTGCACTTCATAAGACGGCTGCACTGTCCCGACTGTCCGATCTGTCAGGTTAAGGAGACGGGAGGAGCCTCGAGACAGATGTCCAAGGAACCACGGAGGGGGACAATGCCCCAAACAGCGATCGTCCAAAGGCCCCCAAATGGATGGATATTCCGAACACGGCGGGACGCGGCCCTTTGCGACAGCCAGAACGAATGGGTGATTGATAATGCACACTGCAACGCCGGTTCACGGCCAACCCCCCCAACCCCCACCCCATCTCTCTCTCTCTCTCTCTCTCTCTCATCCTCTCTCTCTCTCTGATATTTTTCTTTATACCTGAAT
>NC_087218.1:30395075-30405075 GCF_015104395.2 Macrobrachium nipponense | reverse complement strand
TTTGAATACAAGAAGTGAACCGCCTTTGATGTTTTTGGCATATGGCCAACTGGGAGGGGGAACGGATTCTGTAATACAAAGATCTGAGGAGTAAATGTCTCCTTCCATCTTTGACTAAAAATCGACTGCAAGATGCCGCTTGTAAGGCAAATATTAGAAATATATATATAATATATATATATATATATATATATATATATATATTAGATATATATTATATATATATATATATATATTATATATATATATGAGAGAGAGAGAGAGAGAGAGAGAGAGAGAGAGAGAGAGAGAGAGATTCAACATCCAAAAGGACAAAAGCATTTCACTAGATGTCTGAAGATATTAGCAGGCCAGAATTATCGGCAAAACAAGGTGAAAACGAGAAGGAAGAACTGATGCGGGAGGAATATCTTACGATCGTAGTATTCCTTTAACGCAAAGGTTTCGGCCGCTGGTGAATTCAGTTTAATTTAAAAATATTCTGCTACCATATAACACTTTAAAAATAAAAGATGTTTACTTCCCTCTACGAGAGTGATTCAGTTGGAATTTCGGTCTCCAAGTGCCTAATCATCAACGTACCTGCAAGAGAGATTAAAAAATATTAATGATAATTCGTGTAACACTGCACGTTTATACGCGCAGTAGCAGTACGTGTAACATCGCACGTATAAAGTATCAGTAACAAAAATAATCAAACAACGATTTACTGTCTCTTGGAATATAAAATTTAGGCCAAAGGCCATGCACCGGTGCCTATAAGGACATTAAGCGCTGAAAGGGAAATTGAGAGTACAAAATGTTTAACAGGAAACAGTTGTTAGGGGAGGGGGGAAAAGTAAGATGACAGAAAGAGAATATGGACGGAGGTACGGTACATGGAATGAAAGGGGTTGAAGCTTGGGGCTGACGGGACGCTGCAAAGAAGAAAGAACCTAAAGTAATGCCTACAGTGCACTGTGAGGTTGCACTGATGGCATTACCCTCCTACAGGATACAATAATCTGGACATTTACCAAAGAATTAAACTATAACTCGCAAGAAATAGTACGCCCTGACGTCCCCGAGTTTTTAAACGATGGAGTGAATTACTCTGGGCAAGAAATGATCTCGAGAGAGGTGGAAGATTAAAAAATGACGAGGACTTGCATTGTCTTGTGAACCACATCTCAACAATCGACAACAATCCTTTCCATCAACAGATGTGCAATATGAGTCTCTCTCTCTCTCTCTCTCTCTCTCTCTCTCTCTCTCTCTCTCTCTCTCTCTCTCTCTCTCTCTCTCTCTCTCTCTCTCTCTCCATTTTTGCCATTATCCTTTACAAGTGGCAGAACTGGAGTGGGACTTGGAACATGGGGAAAATGGCCCTCGAGTGGAACACTGGGGAAGAGTCATTATGAATGAGGCAAAGAGGAAAAAGTGACAAAAGAACTGCAATATAATAATAATAATAATAATAATAATAATAATAATAATAAATAATAATAATAATAATAATAAAATTTTTATTTCAACTCAAGGGCATATAAGGAGATAAACAAGACAGTACACAAGATTTAGATACACTAGATGAGAAGTCATAATAAGAAGCTGCTGTGGACTAATAAAAGCACAGACAGAACCATTAAACGGAATGGGAGGTGCTGGTTCAGCTGACAAACAAACAGGATGTCACACAAACAAAACTGAAGGGAAAATGTAACAATTCAAAGGTTAACATCAACAGAAAGATCGATTTTTCAACACTCAAACAAGCCAATCCTTAGGACCAAACAAACCATACCTTAGGACATTGCTATCATCAAGCAACCATCAGACGGATGGCAATGGGATTGAAAATGTTGTTAGTATTCCCTCCAGCAAGCTTTTAAAATTCACGTAACATCCGGAGACGAATATTTGCATTCAGTCACACAAACTGATCCAGACTTAACAGCGGGTCACACCTGGTGAAATGAAGTCATACAGTCATTAATGGGTGGACTGTACAGGTGCACCTGCGTCGGTGATCTACTGAGGTCCAGGTTTCTTCTGCAAGCAAGTAGAATACAAACAGAATATCGAATTCAGGCCAAAGGCCAAGCGATGGACCTAAGAGGTCATTAAGCGCTGAAATGGAAATGGACAGTAAAAGGGTTTGAAAGGTACTGCAACAAGAGGAAAACCTCGCAATTGCACCATGAATTAATTGGTAAGAGTGGGTGGAAAGTAAGACGGTAGAAAGAGAATATATTACCAAGTCTCCTACAGACATCAAATCTTCAGCAGTTACCAAGTCAAGTCCATCTGCAATAACCCGACGATAGCTACAGGGAACCTGGATGCCACATCCATCGCCATACTCCTCTCCCTGCCTTTTCCCCTCTCCTACCCATTCACGTTCCCCCTTACCCGCTACCGCCCGCCCCCCTCTGCCCTACCCAACTCATCACACTACACGTGTGGTGACCCCAGGCTGTGAATCTCCCTGGTGGTGTTGACATGACTTGTGGGGAGTCCCCCTTCTCACTGGCTCCCCTCTCTCTCTCTCTTTCCCCTCTCCCGCTAATAGGCCCAACTACTTGCACTAACACTCCTTTTCCCCCCATCTCGTGTGTCCTTTACTCCATTCTCCCATCCCCTCACTCATTGCATTTGTTAGTCTGTCTGTCTCTCTGTCTACGTTCTGTTTCTCCCCTCAGATTAAGCCCATAACTATCTCACAGGACCATACCAGTCCCGCTTCCCAGGCTTGAAACGGCTCTCCTCATTACTAGGCCTTGAGAGAGAGAGAGAGAGAGAGAGAGAGAGAGAGAGAGAGAGAACTGTAGATTTTAAGAGTATCCTTTAGCAGTCTGTAATTTACCTTTCTTTCTCCCTCTTCACACCAACTACAGACTTGACTGATGCCCATCTCTCTCTCTCTCTCTCTCTCTCTCTCTGTGTGTTCAAGGCGATCAATATAGAGGATGAATGTACCAAGCTCCGTGGCTTCCACCATCCCCACCACCCGCCCCCACCCAGCCCCCCAACAGTTAGCTACCCTAACTAATTACTACTACTTGACTACCTAGACTAATGGCAACTACTACCATACTACAACCTAACTCCTTTCCTCCTCCACCTCCTCCTCATACTACTACTACTACCAATTTTACTCCTACTACTACTATTACTCCTACTACTACTATTACTCCTACGCCTACTCCTTGTTGACCTGTAACAGTCCCCCAATGATTGATGTTTACATTATTGATTGTGACACCAGTATGTTGGCCCATTGCTCTATTGTTATCCACATTGATGACTTCTCTTCTGATGGGAATCTGGCCCCTTGTCACAAACGCACACACGCACATATATCAAACACGCACACCTACACAATGAGGAGCAGCGGCATTTCATTTGCATAATTTGACACATGTTCATTAGGAAATCTCTGTGAGAGAGATAGAGAGAGAGAAATATTTGTAATCAGGGGCAGCTAACAATGCTGACATTATCAGACTACTTTAATTAATAATAATAATAATAATTAAACGCCTGAATACAGCAAATTTCATCAAATTACGCCCAAACCCTAAATTTCTCGAAGAGTTTTAAGGATGCCATTTTCGACAGACTTGAAGGGTGAAGGGGGTAGGTGGGGGGGAGACAGTGGTGAGGGGAAACAATAGGGAAGGGAGAGGAGGGAAGGAACTGTAAGGGACGGGAGGAGAGGGGGAAGGGTACTGTGAGACATTGGGCAGCGGGGTTGCTCAATATTGGCCCGGTTAAGGGAAACCGAAGAGGTAGGAGAGAAGGGGGAGGGGGAGGCTATAAGACGGAGAGAGAGAGAGAGAGAGAGAGAGAGAGGCTGCTGTCACCAGGTTATTGGAAAGCGATAAATGACTCCCTGAGATGATCACCCACTGGACAACGGACGCACATCAGCTGTAAGAGGGCGGGGTAGGGGGAGGGGAAAAGGAAAACAAAGGGGGGATGAGAGGGGTAAGGGACCATGCTAAACACCAGCCCCATCTCTAACCGCCCCCCCCAAAAAAAAAACAATACTGAGCCTTACTTCGTAATCTTCAAAGGTTGGCAAGACATAGTGAGCTGAATATTGTGAGGCAAAAGATGAAGTGATTTCAAGGGAACGTTTAAAATTGAGGCAGGTCAGAAGAATAGACACACTTGCAATAGTGATTCCTGCTTTGTAATGGGAGACATAATATACAAGTAACACACACATACATATATGTATATGAATGTCTTTTTACTCTAATACAACAGTATAATATGAAGATAAAAGGCTCACAAAAACACTCTTTTCTTTATGGGCCTCCTTTTATCTTTATTCTATATAATATATATATATATACATATATATATATATATATATATAATATATATATATATCTATATATAGTATATATATTATATAGAATATCATATAAATATAATATATATCTATATATAATATATATATATCTATATATATACATACATACATACATAACACACACACACACACACACACACACATATATACTATATATATATATATATACTATATATATATATATATATATATATATATATATATATCACACCCACAGGTTAAAATATGTAGGTCCTCACCGATTTCGACTTTATTTCCAATGGCTTGGAAGTAAAGTCGAAACCGGCCAGGACTACACCCGTCTTATTTTGCACCTGTGGATTTGTGTGGTAAATGGATCACGTGCTAAAGTTATTATGATTATATGTATTTATATATAGCATCACGTTTTATATACTTCGTGATAAGTTATTCATAATATATTATATAATATATATATAGATAATATATATTATATATATCATATATATATATATATATATATATATATATATATATTATATACACGCCACTACAGAGTAATTTGTAATTCTGGAAGATAAAATCCATGACCAATAAACGAGCATAATATTTACGCTTTTTAATTATGACAAATATTTTTTTTAAAACCGCTTCCTTTTCCGAAAATAAAAACAGCGCCTACTATAAATCAAAATTAATTCTCAAAATAAAGATTTCAATTCTAGGTAGACTTCAATTCTGAAACAGAATGCAAGTCTATCTCGAATAAATGTTAACATATGGGATATGAGTCTCTCTCTCCCTCTCCATATTTTTTTTGACAGCTGGAAAAATTTTGATCCAAATGTGTGATTCCATGATGACACAAATTTGAATATTGAAAATCATACAAAAATATAAAATAACCGATCGATGCTTATTATTATCATATTTTCATTGTTAATCTAAAAATCTATGAACTTACCATAGTAAACTCCCGCAAACCATCCTACAAATATCAAGTTATACAAGATCTCATATGTGAATAATACTCAGAGAGAGAGAGAGAGAGAGAGAGAGAGAGAGAGAGAGAGAGAGAGAGAGAGATCTTCTAATACGAAATAAAAAGATCTTATGAGAATTAGGTAGCCCATCAAAACAAAACTAAAAACAAAAAAATCTGTAGTTTGATACATAGGAGAAAGCCATTTGACACGCTACAAGATAACGCCAATTCACACAAATGCACAAATGCGCGTAAGAATGCAAATAAAAAATCTAAAACACACACACACACACAAGCAAAATCTTCCAACCATACCCCAGCTGACCCTCGGGTACGGGTGTTTTTAATAACCAAAATTAAGAGATAAAAAAAAAAGCCTTAAAAAAACTACTCATTCGAACGTTGGAGGAAATGAAAAGAAAAAAAGAAGTCACTGAAAACTTTATTCGGTCTCTTGAGACCAACGCAAATTGGACAGAAAACGGGCACATGAGACTTCCAGGGAAACGCTGGCTGGATCCAGCAAGGCTCTGTGACTGCAAGACGGGAAGGGAAGGGGAGGTATTTCCTGTGGCACTTTTCACACACACACACACACACAGAGAGAGAGAGAGAGACAGAGAGAGAGAGAGAGAGAGAGAGAGAGAGAGAGAGGAGAGAGAGAGAGAGAGAATTACCATAAATAGACGAGATCTTATGCGTAAATGTTACACTGTATGTGTGTGTGTGTGTGTATGTGTGAGAGAGAGAGAGAGTGTTACAAGGATTAGGATGTATCAAAGACTTATTAGTCCATCCGATGAGATATCGTGTGCTTACTTATCTCTAGGAGCAGGTTTTACTATTCATTCACAGTGTACTAATGATTTAGTCTAGCTCTCTTTTAAACTTTTCCAAACGTTGCTGTTTACACCTTCTGGTGGCAGTTTATTCCATATATCACATATCTTGTATAAGAAGAATTCAAGAATTCCAACAATGAGATGTGTTGTATCTCTTCAGTCCTAGTTTCCATCCATTATTTCTTGTCTGGTTTTCGTTTAACGTTAATAGGTTACTGTCTACTTTTGTTATGCTTTTCAGTATTTTGAATGTTTCTAGTAGCTGTCCTCATAATCGTCGTTTGCCAAAGTCGCGTCACTAAGTCATACATGTTCAGGCTCTCTATGCGTCTTTTCTTTGGTAACCTATTTGCCTGATGGATGAAATTAACTTTGTGGCTCTTGAGAGAGAGAGAGAACAAAAAAAAAAGAAAAAAAGAAAGAAAAAAAAAAATGAAAAAAGGGGGGGGTGAGGGTGGGAGAGGGGAGAGAGGGGGGGGGGGGTGGGGGGGGGGGGGGGGGGGTACCGAGAGAGCCGAGAGCGGAGAGAGGAGAGAGGCGAGAGAGAGAGAGAGAGAGAGAGAGAGAGAGAGAGAGAGGCGGCATTGGGTGAAAAAGCGAGAGCACCCAGCGATATGTGAAGGAAAGCTAAAAGGAAGGTTTCGAGTTTGGCATGGGAAGGTATACATACACATGACTGTACACACTGGTATCCTACTGTATGAATGTATACTCTTCTCCATGTATGCATATAGTAATGTATATTTAACTGTAGGAATTCATAACCTACTATGCCAAGTTTCACAGGAACTAGAAGAAATTAATGTATGCATTCAAGTAAGTACCAGAAGCTGGCCATACACGCACTGTTACGGTATGTAATGTAGTGATCTGTGGTAATAAACCACACACACAACACACCAGACAAAAAAAAAAAAAAAAAAAAAAAAAAAAAAAAAAAAAAAAAAAACACTAAATATGCTCCTCCAATGAATCAAGTGCTTCAATTAGAACGCTTGCGCATGTGCATAACTGTTCCCATATTACAGGTAGGATTTCTTGAATAAGAAATGATTGTGCATCGTCAAACTATTCACGGAATTGCAAGCATAAACTCACTCTCTCTCTCTCTCTCTCTCTCTCTCTCTCTCTCTCTCTCTCTCTCTCTCTCTCTCTCTCTCTCTCCACGAGTAACTGCTGGTTCCCAGACGATGAGTTTATATCAAACAAAATCACATGCAATTAACTTTATCTCAGTAATCATCCGGTATTCATGCAACCGCAGATGAATACGGTGTTCAACTGATTTATTATTATCAATGTCATCATCAATACGCTTATGTAATAACGTAATTCCTTCACTAATATCTGGTCTAATATAACCAACCTTTATATATGAGAACTGAGATGTTACCAACTGCTGGTACATCATCTCAAATGAGATTGGAACGTTAATGACTATGAATGTATCGTTTCTCTCTAACTTTTATTTCCTTTTTCTTTAGTACGTGCACTTTTGTATTTTTTTTTTTTTTTTTTTTTTTTTTTTTTTTGGGGGGGGGCAGTAATTTCCTTTTTTCTCTCTAAGTATTCACTCATCTTTCCCCAGCTTGTTTGTTATCGGGGGAAATAATTACTTTCACTGTCTACGCATTATACAGAGGTTATTTTCACCAAATCCAGCTTTATTTTGTAGAATAAACAAGGACACTCCTATTCAGCGAAATACGTATCTTTACGGAGTCTTAAGCAAATGATATTTCCAACTAAAAGATTCCGTTCTGGTTGAAACAATAATAGTCTTTTAGAACTGTGAATTCCAGCGACTGAAAAAAACAAAACACAGAAATAAACGGTGAAACAAGTATAAAATCAGATGTAACACTAACAAAAGCTACATAAGCCAAAACTGTGAAAGCCTATATTTACCATTCTCCCACTCACCGCCACACCACCGGGCCCGGTCCCCCGCTCACAAAAAAAAAAAAAAAAAAAAAAAAAAAAAAAAAAAAAAAAAAAAAAAAAAAAATGGTCCTCAATAAATAAAAAGTGGAATTGCTATTATCATTCGGAAGACGAACACTATATATATGGAACAGGCTTACAGGGGTCATTGACTTCAAATTCAAGCTTCCGAAGAGTCCACTTGAACGAAATTAACGATATGAAACAGTAAGAATAGAGCAGCTATTAGAAAAAATAAATTAAACACATTAACAAATAAAAACATTAATAAAATGAATAACTGTTAAAAACACAAGAATTTCTTTGTGGTAAAAATGCCTTATATCTTCGCTGGAAATGGACAATACCAAAATAATAATAAAGCATACTCGAATTTTGATAGATTCCTAAAGGGGAAAAACGACCATGGTAACCGTTTTGGAACGACCAGCAGATCAGCAACTGACGATTCGCCCGATATATTATAGATTATATATATATATATATAGATATATATATAGTATATAATATATATATATATATATATATCATCATATATATATACATATACATATATATACATATATATACATATATATACATATACATATATATATATATATATATATATATATATATATATATATATATATATATATATATATATATATATATCGAATATAGCAAAATTGACACCTTGAAATGCGAATATCCCGTTTCACCTGCCCGGCTGAAATTGGTTCCCGATCTCGATATTAATCTCTCCCGTTGAAAGATATTGCGTTTCTGAGATTATATATACTAGTGTGTGTGTGTGTGTATCTATATAGTATATACATATATATATATATAATATATATATATATATATATATATATATATATTATATAATATATGCTTAAAAAATCACAGTAGATGCACGTGCCTTCATAAATAGCGAATTCCAACAGGAGAATGATGTCAGAAATTCCAAGCGCTTTCGTCTTTACTCAAGACATTGTCAAGGAGTTAATCCTTGACAATGTCTGAGTAAAGACGAAATCGCTTGGATTTCTGACTATCATTTTCCTGTGGAATTCGCTTATTATATATATATATATATATATATATATATATATATATATATATATATATATATATTATATATATGTATATAGTATATATATATATATATATATATCATATATATATATAAATATATATATATATATATATAATCCTTTTTAAAAGACCTTCATTCATACCTGCATTGTGGAGAGAGAGAGAGAGAGAGAGAGAGAGAGAGAGAGAGAGAGAGAGAGAGAGAGAGAGAGACTTATAAATGTTAATGCTCCGTTAGACACTTCCCGTTGTAACCACAAGCATACCGAACGATGCCCATATACTTTTTTTTTTTTTCCTGAGGTCCTACACAAGATTCGATTGTTGTCCTACCTCACTTACTACATTTGTTAAGTAAGACATGTCAACTTGAACAGGTGTTCGACGTACCTGAGAGGGAGAATATACCTCTTTAATAATGGGGAAAAAACTCTTTTAAACCCTGCGAACTGACGTCAAATAAATCAACGTTACGTTTGCGCGTTGACGTTTTAAAGATAATAATAGCTAGGATGTGACATTTCATGGTACATAACAGAATTACATTATCTTACTGCATAACTTCTGTTGTTTCCTTAAAACACCTCCAGACGTAACAGGGTTTCCCTGTTAGTAAAATATATTATATATATATATATATATATCTATTATATAATATGATATATATAAAATATATATATATATATACTCACGCACACACATATATCCATATATATATATATATATAATTATATATATAGATATATATATATATTTATAAATATTATATATATATATTTACCACTCACACACACCTATAGACTATATATATATATATATATATAT
>NC_087218.1:30372575-30392575 GCF_015104395.2 Macrobrachium nipponense | reverse complement strand
CGGTGGTTCCTATTCAGGAGGAGAAACTCTGAGGGTCAGGCAATGTCTTCCTCTCTGATATTCCTTTATCGCCCCTGAGCTGTACAGTGGGGAAATTTCCCTTTGCATTCTCCTATGTTCCTCCACTGTTGCAAAATATCACTGCAATATCATGCAACACGAGATGGAAGCCTCGAAGATTACACTGCAGTGCCAAAAACATTCTTTTTCAGGACCTCCAGAAATCGATTGACAGGCGTCGTTTTTTTTAGGCAGCCAGAGAGAGAGAGAGAGAGAGAAGAGAATTGAGGAAGAGGACAAGAGAGAGGAGAGAAGGAGGAAGAGAGAAGAGAGAGACGATATTCCTATATATATATATAAATTAAAAACATGCAAGAACTCATTATGTAAAAATTACATAGAGAGAGAGAGAGAGAGAGAGAGAGAGAGAGAGAGAGAGAGAGAGAGAGAGAGAGAGAGAGAGAGAGAGAGAGAGAGGACATCCACAAATATCTTAAACCAAACGTTTATATTTAATACTAAAACTTGTCATTATTTTGACTAGGAGACAGTAAATAACTGAAAAGGCCAAAATCTTTCCAGTAATTAAAATCTAAGGATGATAAGAAAGAGATCTAATTAGGATACCAACAGTCAATACTAAAAATTTCCGAAATCTGGATATAAAATTTAGGTCAAGGGCAAAGCGCCAGGACCTATGAGGTCATTCAGCGTTGAAATGGAAATTGACAGTAAGAAGGTTTGAAAGGTGTAACAGGAGAAAAAACTCGCAGTTGTGCTAGTAATCAATTGTTAGAAGGATGAAAAATCATGGCAGAAAGTTAATATAAACGGAGGTACAGTAAAAAGAATGAATGAAAAGGGTTGCTGCTAGGGGCCGAAGGGACGTTGCAAAGAACCTCAAGTAATGCTTAAATCTAAGAAAAGCACAATTTCTCTTGCAGCAAACACTGAGTGGAGTTAAATCATCCTCATCTTTCTAATCACGAAAGCGCTAACCTATCCTTTCAAAACAGTCTGAAATGGAGTAGTTTAGGAATTCACCTCATCAAGCAAACACCTGGGGGCAGGTAAGAGCTTCAAACACAAAGTTCAACCGTTACTATCGACCCAAGATTGCACACAAAAGCCACGAGTCATCGCTAATTTCGACTCTCGGTATTAGTATCTTTTCAACGAGAGCTCGTCTTTTGTTATGCAAAGCTAATCTGAAGACGTATCCATCCTCATTCTTCCACTGTCTAATACTGTAGGTCAGGCACTTTATTTTTCCATTCTCTTTTATCAATGCATCGCTACTATTAATCGAAATGAGTTTGGTAGCACCGCGGCAATCAATCAGACTCTCTCTCTCTCTCTCTCTCTCTCTCTCTCTCTCTCTCTCTCTCTAATACTGTATGTCAGGTACTTTCTTTTCTTCTTTACTTGTATTTATCAATACATCGATAATATTAACTAAATGAAAGTTTGGTAGCACTGTGGCAAAGAGTCTCTTTCTCTCTCCCTCTAATACTGGATGGCAGATACTCTCTCTCTCTCTCTCTCTCTCTCTCTCTCTCTCTCTCTCTCTCTCTCTCTCTCTCTCTCTCTTTGCGCCAGTTTCCCTGCCGAGTGAAAGCACTTGGCATACAAAATTCACACTTACCCCCCATCAGGGCAATTACAAAAGAATCCCGTCAACCGGTATCACCCTTTCAAAGGCTATTTCCTCCCTAATGTCGAACTCGATTCTCGTACAAAATTTATCGTCGATCACAAAATCAATAAGAGAACATTGCATTGCGTTGACAGTAGATATTTCGAATCTAAGAGATCACGTGGGAGGAGGAGGAGGAGGATTCAATGAAGTTCACAGTGGTCCCTACTTTTGTCAAGCTATATAATGCAATCATGCAAATTGGTCGCGATGCTTGACTCCTCACTTGTTTATAATGAAAAGTCGGCCAATGAATGGACAGTCACAGGCATCTATCTGCCTCTGTATGTAAACAAGAGGGGAAAGCAACAGAGAGAGAGAGAGAGAGAGAGAGAGAGAGAGAGAGAGAGAGAGAGAGAGAGAGAGAGAGAGAGAGAGAGATTTAATAGCCACCAGGAATAATGAGCTCCCAACTTCGCTTTCTGAATCACTATAACGTTAATAATGATTCTTACTAGTATGTATGTATGTATATATATATATATATATATATATATATATATATATATATATATATATATATATATATATATATATATATGAATGTTGTCGCTGGTTTGGAAGAGCGATCCAACATAAGCCACTAAGTTGTGGGCACACCATGAATAGTAATAGTCGATGGTCACCCATCCGTGAAGTGGGCAACCTCAACAACATTCAACTCTGACCCTGATCATATTGAATCAAAATGCCACCACAGCGGATAACGTGCAATATACACAAATGCAAATATACAGAACAGGGTCAGTGAATCACCAACCTCGGATGTTGAGTATACGCACGGTCCAGATAGATCTAGACGAAACTTTTAACCATAAGAAAAAATTATTCGCTAAAACTTGGGAGTCCAAAGAACCATTTTACAGGTGGTCCTTATTGACACTTTATTACTTTTCTATATAATGTTCCGTGAGTTAGAAGCACAACTTCTTCCACGGTCTCTTGAATCACTGGATTCCAATTTTACACTGTCATTTCTTATACTTTTATACTTCATTACTTCTTTATATACTGTACCCTAAGTTGGAAGCAAGAACATTCTTGCGCGGTTCCTTTAATCACAGTATCCCACGGCGCTTTTAAAAAAATATAAGGCTGTACATTAATCAGTGGATGAGTTGAATTCGGAGTTTAACTATTAAAAACCTCGAAGAACCTGAGCCAAGTAGAGTTAAACAGTGGAGTAGAAAATAGCACCGGATAAAATATAACAATAATATACAATAAATAATAATGAAAAAACTCTCCCATTGACCAAGAGTCCTCTGACAGAAAAATTAAGAGAACAGAATCCTCAGAATCAAACGATGCCACAAGACAGTGGAGTGATGTGTTCCCTGGCCTTCCACACGCGCCCACCTATAATTAATCTTTCATCAAACACGTTATTTAAATCCCTAATCCTGTGACACTGCCATTTAGCATAATGGCAATCCAGCCTTCATCCCTTGGAAAAATGAAAGCTAAATCCTGTGCACGAAGAATATATCGGATTATGCATAAGTTATACAGTGAATTACCGGGACATGCATTAATCATGAGGAGACACTTCGTACGTCGGCCTGCTCGAATAGCAACGAAAGATTATTATACTAATAATGGCAATGATTGCCATTGTTTGCTACTTCGCCTCATTCTCAGTGTAGCACTTCCCTGTGTCTTTCCACGAGTTTACTCCCCGTAAAAAGGTAGCGTAGTCAGTGCACCTCATGCTGCGCACTGTAGGCATTACTTAGAGGTTCTTTGCAGCGTCACTTTCAACTTAATCCTTCTTTGTCTTCAGCGTCGTCCGGTCCTCTATGGCGTCGCTGTGTCCTCTCAGCCTTCGCGATCTTCCTGACTTCCTGAACCTTTTCCCGCTCATCATTTGCTCTTCCATCCTTCCATATCCTTCGAACAGGACTTTAGACTTAGGTGGGACGATAAAGTCACAAAAGAAAACATTCACCTGAACATTTGACACTTTCAAGTCACTTCTTCCAAGACACTGTACCAAGATATTTGTGATATATTCACGCTGGGATTGAGCCAAGGACTCAAATGAAAGGCAAGGGTGTTTGTCTACCGTTTGAGAATCCTGGGTTCGATCCCTACCCGAGTTTCATACATATTTCTGTTACACACGTGACTGGGCGCAGATTATTTGCAGAAATAATGATAATAATGATGATGATGATAATAATAATAATAATAATAATAATAATAAAAACAGAAATACAATAACAATAATACTAGTAATAGAGAGCAACGGATATATAACAATAACAATAAAAATAATATACAATAACAGAATTACCTAGTAAATGTAAGCTGTAAAATAAAAAATGTATTACTGCAAGAACCCGACTACCTCACCAGGTTCATAAATAAACGAAGCAAGCACTGGAAAGCAAAACCACTGGAGAGAAACGAAGCAAGAAAATGAAGCTCCGAAGAAACACATCAAGCGCTGGGACCTATGAGGTCATTCAGCGTTGAAAGGGAAATTGACAGCAAGAAGGTTTGAAAGGTGTAACAGGTGGAAAACCTCGCGAGCAGTTGCACTATGAAACAATTGTTAGGAGAGGGTTCATAGCAAGATGGAAAAGGATAATATGAATGGAAGTACAGTAAAAGAAATGGAAAGAGTTGCAGCTAGGGGCCGAAGTGACGTTGGAAAGAACCCAAAGTAATGCTTATCCTCTTACGGGAATGGAGGATGGAAATCACGATGACATACTGGCTTGGGGAGGCGACGGATGAACCACTTCCAAGAGTCGTTAATGTATAATCGTGTTGTGCAATAAAGCACTCTCAAATTGAGCACAATTATTAATAATAATATTATTTGATGAAACCTATTCAACTGGAACAAGCCTACCGCAGGGGCCACTGACTTAAATCCAAAGAATATGTTGTTTATTTGAAAGATGTTCAAGAGCCTACTCGACAAATTTTAGGACAGTCGAGGCATACTACATTTTATCCTCTCTCTCCCCTCTCCCTTGCACCCTCTCTCCTCTCCCTCTCTCCCCCCTCTCTCCTCTCTCTTCCCTCTCTCTCTCAATCTCTCACACAGACAAATGCCTCCTCCTCTCTCTCCTTCTTCTTCTTCCCTCCTCCTCTTCACTCCTCTCTCCCTCAATTCTCTCACAACACAACAGACAAATGGGTAGGGGTGGGGTGGGCGTATGTGGCCAGCGAAAGAGGCATTTTCCTTGCAGTAGGACTCAAACCAAAACTAAGGACTTTTCAGAGGTCAAATACTCCCTCTAAAGGGGAGGGGGAAGGAGGGAGAGGGGAGGGGCAGAGGAGAGGAGTGGAGTGGAGGGAAGGTAGGGGGAAGAGGAAGAAGACAACTTGCATAACCAAGAAAGGAGCAGACACCAAACGTGACAGAGAGAGAGAGAGAGAGAGAGAGGAGAGAGAGAGAGAGAGAGAGAGTCTGAGGAACCCAGGAAGGAACCGAGCGAAATACATAAGAGAGGATTCTCTCTGGTATTCCGGGAACACTTCGCGGGGTGGCTGAGAAAAAAAAAATAAAATAAAAAAAATAAAAAAGGGAAGATCCACCTCACCTCCTCCCTGGAATGTATAATGACAGGCCCAACCCGGCTCTTCAGAGGACCTTCTCGAATGAGAAGCAGCATTTGATGAACTGTGACGGCGAGAGAGAGAGAGAGAGAGAGAGATCGAGGAGAGGTCCGACCGACGAGATGAGAGAGAGAGAGAGAGAGAGAGAGAAATTTTCATCTTGTTCTTACCAAGGTAAAGGAGGGTTTTTTTTTTTTCTTGGTTCTTGCCAAACGCTAATTTATACCGTCCTTCTGTCTTCATCTTCGACAGAGAGAGAGAGAGAGAGAGAGAGACGCCCCACTTTCCAGGAAGCGCCCCTGAATGGACTCTAATTAAGAAGGATTTGTTTACAAGACTGTGATTGACGCGAGTCCTTTTTCGTCGCTCGGGGCTCCGTGTCCCTGGATAAGGCAAATGGATGGTTCCTTCAATGCTTAATTGAAGGTCACGGAGATGCAATACAAGCTGCAGTACTCTTCTCTCTCTCTCTCTCTCTCTCTCTCTCTCTCTCTCTCTCTCTCTCTCTAAAAGATGAAGACTAAAAGGACGGTATAAACTATTGTTTAGCAAGAACAAGATGAAAATCTCTCTCCCTCTCTCTCTCTCTATAGCCATTTTTGTCACGTCGCTGGTCTTTAAAACAAAGGTACTTCTCTCTCTCTCTCTCTCTCTCTCTCTCTCTCTCTCTCTCTCTCTCTCTCTCTCTCTCTCAGTATGGGTAGATTGACCCAAAGAAAAGATACGTTTCTCTTTTTCAATTCTGATGGAGAAAACTAATCTTCTCATCAACAGGTCTTTCATGGCTACCTGAAAAGAACCAGAGCAGAAACTTATGAAGGAAAACTCTTATGTGGTAATACAATGCTATTTTCAAAGAGAGAGAGAGAGAGAGAGAGAGAGAGAGAGAGATTTATCACATCTAACCTATGACCGAATACCGAGAACCACTTTTGATTATAGCCACAAAAATAAAATATAAACTACATAACGTCATATTTTTTTCTTTTTTTTCGCATAAAAATCACAGGCCGCATGCTCGAAGCACAACGAAAATAAATATAACGGAAACTGCAAACTGCAGAAGCCAATTACTAGTTTCCAGCGTAATCTAACGTTGTCGACCGAGTCATGAAAAAAAAATGGATAAACAGAAAACTCTGCTGATCATTAAGCCTTTGATGGACAAGTAGATACAACTTTTTGGGCTTCTTTTCGAAGTTCTAATGACATCGAGGCACATCTACCCTGTATGTGTGTTTGTGATTTTTTAAAATGTCAGTGACGTCACTAGCATGTTTCATGTTTGTAACAATGGGAGCTAAAGCAGCTGTCCCCTCCACCGCCACAAGGCTATTATTATCATGGTAGGAAAACTCGCACTATTTCGTCGCAAAAGACAGTGTAATTACTATTTACAGATATCCGGCAGCAATTTTAAAAATTGAAGGTGTAATTAACATTACAGAATAATAACTGGACGCAACTTTAAAAACCTTGATGGCGTCATTAACATTCACAGAAAAATAACTGGCCGCAACTTTAAAAATAAAATTTGATGCTGTTATTAACAATTACATAAAAATAATTGCCTTAAACTTTTTTTAAAAATAATGTAATTAACATTTGCAGAAAAACAACTGGCCACAAATTTAACACGGCGTGATCTGACTTTCAGCTTACTCGGGACGCGTGCAAGACTTACCAATGACGCATAAGTTGCAAACAATATATCTCTAACTTAACGTGAAGCCGTCTTTGTAATTATTACTCATAATTAGTACTATTCATACTGACAAAAAGGATCAAATAAAAAGGACATAAATTGAACACGTTCATATATTCTCAGTTATAAGTGGAAACAAAATAATTGAACTGAAATATATAAAAACGTGATAAAATCTACGGACAGATAGACCATTGTTTCACCAAAGAAAGAAAAATAAATGATGTACTTTATTAGAAATATTTTTGTACCATTTAATACGCACATTATTCATATTATACATTTTCATTCTAAAAAATAAATCATAAATATCCTATCCTAAATTCCTGTATCTTTAACTCAACGTGAAACACCTTTTTCAGACGTTTTTAGACCATTCCTACCCTCCGCCCCCAACAACAACAACAACAACAAAGTTGTTTGCAGGTTTGTAGGCTTACTCCTCTGAGTGAACGAAAATTAACGGCGTAAGTACCATTCAGAGAAATGTTAATTTCTCAAAATTAACATCTAAAAATTAACTTTAAAACCTGACAGTATAATTAACATTAACAGAAAAATGCCTGGCCGAAACTTAAAAAATTCCATATCAAAAAGTGCAACAAACAGACCTGGCTAAGCGAAATATTTTTGGGAAAAATCACTATATACAGATGCGGCAACAGCTATTACAAAAAGTCAAAACTATCAGACGGCATTAAATTTTACATTCAGTTGCAAGCCCTTCTGAAATTTCATTCGGTCAACAGTTGCGTCGAAAATGTGCTCTGCAATCGAGTTGCAGAAACTCCCTTTTCGAAGTTAAGTTGCAGTGGTCACTGCATTGCTTGCATGAACGAAATCTGAGTAGAAATAAAATATTAGTTCTCGGGAGTAAGCTCTCTCTCTCTCTCTTTATATATATAACATACATATATATATATATATATATATATATATATATATTATATATATATACATATAGACTAATATATATACATACACATATACATACATATACATACATATATATACACATAACATACATAAATACACATGTATATATACATATATATAATGTATATAATAAATACATGAACATATCGTGACATTTGAAACTAACAACGAGAAACAAGACTTGTTTGGTGTGTGTGTGTGTATGAGAGAGAGAGAGAGAGAGAGAGGAGAGAGAGAGAGAGAGAGAGAGAGAGAGAGAGAGAGAGAGCGCTTCCACTTTCTTTAGCATGGCTCAAGACTAACACAATCCATACGATCCATTCAATGTGATACATGAACGACCCGTACGATACGAGAACAGAGCAAAAGCCGATCAGTTCAGTTCCAGTTGGAGAGGAACCCCAAGCCCCCCATCTCCCTCATTAAATCATGCCTGCAAATCCCATAACCAAATTAAATGTCCCGCCGGAATACTAAACTGATCCCAGGGCGAAATCGTTTGCAACAATTCTAACCCCCGGTCAGATGCCTCTATTTATGTGACAACGAGTTCCATATTAGCATGAGTTAGGCGTTATGCTAATGAGGGATGAAATAATAGAACTTCTTATCCCTAACTCCTCGACCCTCTCTCTCTCTCTCTCTAAGCTCTTTTCTAGTGTTTTTTGCCCACAGATAAACCTACTCATTATGACCCACGACCTGAAGTCACTGACGGTCATTATTATTATTATTATTATTATTATTATTATTATTATTATTATTATTATTATTATTATTATTATTATTCAGAATATGAACCCTATTCATAAGAAGCAACCCCACAAAAGTGGCCACAGAATTGAAAATAAAGTTTCCAAAGACTATGATATTCATTCGAAAGAAGTAACAGATGGTAATGGACATTATAGGAAGTAATGAGCAGCTATTAGAAAACGAAATATATTAGCAAATTAACCAATAGGTTGCTACCAAAACTAATTACGACGAAGATCAGAACAGCCATCCGCATTATGAAGACCTTGCAAGACGGGTTTATAATCTGTCGAGGTTACTTGTCCCGCACAAGTAACCGACGAACGCAACAGTGTTATAGATTCACGACAATTTAACCTGCTAAACAACAGAGTCCCATGACATTAAGTATCTGAACAACAAGTCCCATGGCAATAACTATCTCAAAAGCAAAGTCCCATGACAATTAACCCCATGACAAACTGCCTAACATATCAAAATACTATGAAAGTAATTTGTTCAGCTACTTGAAATTCAACAACAATAATTTACTCGGCCACTTGAAATCCCTTGGCAATAACTTACCAAATCACTTAAAATCCCATGGCAATAAATTGCTCAGCCACTTAAAATTCCATGGTAAAAACTTCCTCAACCACTTAAAATTCCATGGCAATAACTTGCTCAGCCACTTAAAATTCCTTGGCAATAACTTGTTCAGCCACTTAAAACCCCATAATAATATAACTTGCTCAACCAGTTAAAATTCCAAGGCAATAACTTGCACAACCACTTAAAATTCCAAGGCAATAACTTGCTCAACCAGTTAAAATTCCAAGGCAATAACTTGCTCAACCAGTTAAAATTCCAAGGCAATAACTTGCACAACCACTTAAAATTCCACGGCAATAATATTAAGTAACTTGCTCAGCCACTTAAAATCCCATGGCAAATACTTGCTCAGCCACTTAAATTCCATGGCAGAATCTTGCTAAGCCAATTAAAATCCCATGACAATAACTTGCTCAGGACTTGAAATCCCATAGCCAATACTTGCTCAGCCACTTAAAAGCCCATGAAAGTAATTTCCTCAAGTACTTACTTTCCACAACAATAACTTGCTAAGCGACACTAAATTCCCTCGACAATATTACTCAATAACATGAAACCCCACGACAATAACTCGCTCCACAACATAATATAGACCTTTTTAACTTTTTTTTTTTAAACCTTTTTAACTTTGTTTTTTTAATAGCTAACAAGTGAGAAAAAAACCAGTTCCTTTGAAGCAAATGCAACGGCAACGGCAACAACAAGAAGGACAAAAACAATCACCTCTTCCTTCCTTCTTTCTCTCACCCATCTCAGTAAATCTGTATCAGTTTCCTCCAACCAAAACTTTTTTTTTTACCTCCTTCAATTCCCTTGATCCAGCGAGACGAAGCCGACAACGACCCACCCTTGGCCACATTCTCTCTCTCTCTCTCTCTCTCTCTCTCTCTCTCTCTCTCTCTCTCTCTCTCCACAATTTCTCGCCCTAACTGTTATCCGATGGAGCACAAATTACTTTTACGGCCACCGCATTATCTTTCGATCGTCTCAACAAAGGAGAAAAAAAAGAAAAAGAAAAAATAAAGTTTTATTTCCCTTTCTCGTCTCCTTTCTTTTCAATTATAGAGTGGGGAGGGAAAGGGGAGGGAGGGGGAAGGGGTGGGGGTTGAGAATTGGAAGGTGATCGCTGGCTGAAAGATGTCGTCAACATTCAATCACATGACTTACTTTTATTTTTAAATCTGTCAGCATACCCGCATCTATCGAAAATATCCGGTGACGCAAATGATCTTGGAATGATAACAAAAACCAATAACAACAATAAAAATATCAATGGCAAATAATTTACATTAACCTCAGTGCTATCAATAATCATAGCTTTTACTGTTATTCACTTGAGACAGGTTCTGAAGCACGTTATTGTACAAATATATTTACCATTGTTCCCCAATTCAAAGAACATAGTGTTCACTAGAAAGAGGTTTGACAAGATCATAGGGAGTGCAGAAATAAGAGATCAGTTAATAGAAAAGTGACAGAAAAAATGATAAAATTCGTAGGTAAACAGATAGAATAGACAAATGATTAAAATGCCAGGACAACTGAAAAAATTATTTTGCTAGCATAACTTCGAAGATCCTCAAAAAATACTAAATGGTCAAACATTAAAGAACAAGGAAACTCGGCGATTAAAATACTGGCAAAAAATTAAATCTTGCAAAGGGACAGACCATTTTTCTTAAAAGCCCACATTTCACGCTGATAGCAATTTACGCTAAACGCCGATAATAGCGATAATAAGGCTTCATCTCTTCTCTGCAATAATAAAAAACTGCACAGGTGACCAAGCAATATGATCCATGAACCATAAAAAAAAAGCATTTCAAAATCGTTCGTGTAATATCTTGAGACAAATTTAAACGCTTTACCAGGAAAGGCAAGCGTTCTGCGTGCACCACGCATGACCCTAACATTAATATTAAAGAGAGAGAGAGAGAGAGAGAGAGAGAGAGAGAGAGAGAATACACACATTAGTTAAGGCAAGTGCAAATATTAGAGAGAGAGAGAGAGAGAGAGAGAGAGAGAGAGAGAGAGAGAGAGAGAGAGAGAGAGAGAGAGAGAATACACATATAATAATAATTCAGGCAGTTGTAAATATTAAAAAAGAAGAAGGCCACAGGGAGAGAGAGAGAGTGAGAGAGAGAGAACACATATGCGTTCAGGCAGGTGTAAATATAAAAACAAGAACGGCCAGAGAGAGAGAGAGAGAGAGAGAGAGAGAGAGAGAGAGAGAGAGAGAGAGAATACACATATATTAGTTCAGGCAGGTGTATACATCAGGCGGACGGGCCGTGACCTGGCCTGAACGCCCTGCTGAACTCGCCTGACCCCTACCGGCCAGAGCGGAGATCTTGCATTCAGGGAGAAACGCTGAATAAAATAGGTTCTTTTATATCCAAACTCCAGCCCCCACCGGGGGACCAAAAGGGGTTTCGGTTATATCCTTGGAGTATTATTCCTCCAAGGTTATATCTCCAAGGGTTTGACATAAGTGCACTAATTCAAAGTCTACGATGTCTAGCGCTGGGATTTTTTTTTCTTTTATTATAACTACTTCTTTTATCCGCTTTGTTTGTTACAAAGTTGATATGATTGCCTTAGTTATTATTATTATTATTATTATTATTATTATTATTATTATTATTTTATTATTATTATTCTTATTCTTTTGGGGACGGCAAACTGGATTTTAAAAATTATTGGTGTATCCGTGCCTATTTGTTACAGAGTATTATTATTATTATTATTATTATTATTATTATTATTATTATTATTATTATTATTATTATTATTATTTTGGGGACGGCAAACTGGAGTTATTAAAATTATTGGTGTATCCGTGTCTATTTGTTACAGTATTATTATTATTATTATTATTATTATTATTATTATTTGGGACGGCAAATATAAAAAGCCATTCATGCAGAAATTATAAATAAAAATAAACATAAATAAAAAAGAGAGAAAAGTGAAGACAAAGTGACAGATTGATAATAGAAAATAGATGAGCTATAAGAACTGAATTATGAACATTTTAAATAACAGTGCATGTGGCGAACAAAATTCTGAAAGAAAACAAATATGAAAAAGTAAAAAAAAAAAAATTAACATTTTCATAAACGAATAAAATGGAGGGACAGGTGTCGAGTCTCATTAAACTGCTATCATTAGAATGTCATAAAACATTAATTTACTGATGAGTCTTATAATCAGTGGTTGCTATCTTTAGAATGACGTATGAAAAGTTAATTATTTTCAAAACAGAACAAACGGACGGGATTCCAAAGCCATGGCAGACAAAAAAAAAGGACAGAATAAACAACAGCAGCAATAATAATAATAATAATAATAATAATAATAATAATAATAATAATAATAATAACCTTCCATTACAGAAAAATCAATGCCGATAGAACATCATGTCGAAAATTCAATATATATACGTGTAAACACATATATACCATATCTATCTATCTATCTATCTATCTTATCTTATCTATCTATCTATCGTATCCTATATCTATCTATATCTATATCATCGATAATAATACAATAATAATAATAATAAAATAATAATAATAATATAAAGTAAAAACAATAAAAAGCAAATTTATTCAAAAATTAAGTTTAATCTAATAATAATAAAATAATAATAATAATAATAATAATAATAATTAATAATAATAAATATATAACATAGAAGATAAACGCATAAATGGAAGGGGGGAATAAATTAACTAAAAGAAATTTAAGGTATCCCAGGACCCAAATTCAGAGAGAGAGAGAGAGAGAGAGAGAGAGAGAGAGAGAGAGAGAGAGAGAGTATCGTCCTAAACCTCCGCCCTAGCAAAAGTGACGTTGCTATCGGAGATCTAAAATGGCCGTCACTCAGGTCTCCACTTCTCTTTTCTCCTCCTCCTCCTCCGGTTTTCTGATCCTGAAGGTGGTAGACGTTTCGCCTTAAGACTTCTCCTCCACCTTCCCTCACCCATATCTCCTCACCCCCTCTGCCCGTGGATTCATATTGTGCGGTCTCCTGCACAATATGAAGTAAATGCTTCGAAATTTTTCTTCGTATGTATCATCATTTTTCCAAAATGGTGTGATTATTCCGAATAACTCCAGTCTTGGCTTGTTATTGAGCTACCGATGTCATCTTTAATATTTATTCACTTATGATTATTTTCCCACGAGAACGTAAATTATTGCTTTGCGGTTTATATATAAAAATTTGATAAACATAAACAAAAGAAGGAAAAACACAAAAAATGATGGCATGGAAGCAGTTTTAACTACTAAACAGATACTCATACACAAATGAGTATATCAAACTAATTAGTTAACAAAAAAATATTTTTTATTCTTCCCAGCATAATCCGTAGTTGAGGTCGCTCTTTTTAATAAGCCTATTCAGTCTATCCCTAAGTCTCACATGTCTTCTCTTGGGCTTTCCTCTTTCTCCGTGTCCCCAGCACTCCCATTTCCAGTACATTTCCTGCAATATGTTCCTCACGAGACCAAAACTGCTGTGACTGCAACCAAGTGAGTCCTCAGGTATCTATACTACTCGAGAGACCTGGGACGAGGTCGGGGACCAGCCTCCTCTAATGACCTTACTCGCCTGTCCACCGAGGGGGGCAAAAGAAGGGGCAGGACGGCTTAAAATTTATTGGCACAGTC
The DNA here is from genome assembly GCF_015104395.2 of Macrobrachium nipponense. Lineage (NCBI taxonomy): Eukaryota > Metazoa > Arthropoda > Malacostraca > Decapoda > Palaemonidae > Macrobrachium > Macrobrachium nipponense. The sequence goes on along the minus strand of NC_087218.1, from coordinate 30,378,638 downwards.
TTCAACGGACGGTGACAGGAGAAAGAAGCAGACTTGCAATATGCAATATAAAGTTTTGGCCAAAGGTCAGGCGCTGGGACCTATAAGGTCAATCAGCATTGAAACGGAAACTGACAGTCAAAAGGTTTTCAAGTTGTAACAGGAGGAAAACCTTGCAAGTGCACTTAGTAGAAACGATTGTTAAGAGAGGGTGGAAAGCAAGATGGAAAATAGGAATGGAATGAATGAAAGAGGTTGTAGCTAGGGGCCGAAGGGACGATGCAAAGAACCTTAAGTAATGCCTACAGTGCATCGCGTGAGGTGCACTGACGGTACTACCCGACTACGGGAACATGATTAAGGAGAGACTGACAACACGTATGAAATAGGAGTAAGTACAGTTGTTTTCAGCGATGACTCAAGATACAGGTCTCATGAACAAAGAAGCGAAATACAACAAAATTTGCCTGGTTAGTATCTACAGCAAAACAGGCTATTTATAATGTCACTTAATGAACGTACTATACACAAGCTCCAGCAAAGATTCAATGCATTACTACCCTAAAACAATTCACCTTGAATTTTACCAGTTCATTTATATTTTCATTGATTTATTTTTAATAATAATAATAATACACGTTAAACACGAATTGTAGGAAAAAAGGAAATAAATAAAAAAAAAATAATGACTCGACTAAAGTCTCCGACAAACAACAGTACAACTAGAAATAGGCCATTTAATTTTGCTAAAGGGGGTGGGGGTCCAGGAACGTATTAAGACAAATATCGATATTAAGACACCTGATAATGTCTAATGTAATTTGTGGAGTTCATAATGCCGATGTCCTGCTCAAGTCAATAAACCAAAATAATAAAACCTAAAATAAACTGTTCCATTAAATCCAACTTTTGATAGAGAGAGAGAGAGAGAGAGAGAGAGAGAGAGAGAGAGAGAGAGAGAAGCTGCGGCAGCAGCAGTAGTAGTAGAAGCAGCGAGCTGTACCGGACAAGAGAGAGACAAGGGCATTGTAGGGCAGGCCATCAGCAACAACAACCCCAAGAGAGGACGCTGCTCGCGGGTGTGAGAGGGGCTCGCTCGCGCGCGCGATGCAGAGGTATGTCAAGACAGTGAGAAATGGCTCGGACGCGGCGTGGCATTGTGAGGGCGCCCCTGTAATCACTCTCTCGCCACCCTCAGGCCTTAAAAAGTCATCCCTTTTGCGTGGCGTCAGTTCGAGAGAGAGAGAGGGGGAGAAAAGAGAGAAGCCTCTACGGCACAATTTACAATACCCGGAGACCAGCCGCTATTTTTATTTAGCATGGGCAGCAATACAGGATATGAAGCGCCAATATCTCTCTCTCTCTCTCTCTCTCTCTCTCTCTCTCTATCCTCTCTCTCTCTTCTCTCTCTCTCTCTATCCGCTCTTTTCTCGCCCTTCGAAGTCTTTGTGCGCCCGCAAGTCGGATTAATATCGAAAAATTTTTACTTGCTGCAAATTTCAGAATTTAAATAAAAGACAATCAATTTATAATACATACATAAATATACTATCAACAAAAATATACGTATATATATATATATATATATATATATATATATATATATATATATATATATATATATATATATATATCACACATATATACACACACACATATATATGCGTGTACATGCGAGTTAAAATATTCAGAAGTGAATCCCAAACGGGCAGTCCTGCCCCAGTATGTAGCTTCATACTCAAAATCTAAAGTATATAAAACCTATTTTATTCATTGGGCGTAAAACCCCAAAAATACTATTTAGAGAAAGAATGAATTGACACAAAGCCCTCCCAAACGAACCCAAACCTTACACATTATGTAAATGTTCCACGAGACATTTCTACACTTTGCGCCAAATTTAACTCAGTAACCTTCTGCTACGTCTTTCAAATGAACAACATATTCTTTGGATGTTCGAATTTAAAGTCAATGGCCCGTGTGGGCTCGTTTCATACGAAGAGGTTTCATCTTAATAATAATAATATAATAATAATAATAATAATAATAATAATAATAATAATGACAAACAGAACAGAGGACTGGCACAACAAACCAATGCACGGACAATACATGAGACAGACTAAAGAATTAGCCAGCGATGACACGTGGCAATGGCTACTGAGGGGAGAGCTCAAGAAGGAAACTGAAGGAATGATAACAGCGGCACAAGATCAGGCCCTAAGAACCAGATATGTTCAAAGAACGATAGAGGGAAATAACATCTCTCCCATATGTAGGAAGTGCAATACGAAAAATTAAACCATAAACCACAAAGCAAGCGAATGCCCAGCACTTGCACAGAACCAGTACAAAAAGAAGCATGATTCAGTGGCAAAAGCCCTCCACTGGAGCCTGTGCAAGAAACATCAACTACCTTGCAGTAATAAGTGGTACGCGCACCAACCTGAGGGAGTGATAGAAAACGATCAGGCAAAGATCCTCTGGGACTATGGTATCAGAACAGATAGGGTGGGTGATACGTGCAAATAGACCAGACGTGACGTTGATTGACAAAGTCAAGAAGAAAGTATCACTCATTGATGTCGCAATACCATGGGACACCAGAGTTGAAGAGAAAAAGTAAAAAAATGGATAAGTATCAAGATCTGAAAATAGAAATAAGAAGGATATGGGATATGCCAGAGGAAATTGTACCCATAATCATAGGAGCACTAGGCATGATCCCAAGATCCATGAAAAGGAATCTAGAAAAACTAGAGGCTGAAGTAGCTCCAGGACTCATGCAGAAGAGTGTGATCCTAGAAACGGAGCACATAGTAAGAAAAGTGATGGACTCCTAAGGAGCCAGAATGCAACCCGGAACCCCACACTATAAAAAAAAAACACCCAATCGAATTGGAGGACTGAGAGCAATAATAATAATAATATTCACATAAAAAATCTCTCAGTCAAGCGCACATTTACACTACTTTTAATCTTAAGCTTTACTTTCTGCTACCAATCTATCATAGCAAAAAGAAAATATAGAGTGACCAAGATATTAGCTAAAGCTTCAGTGCCATAAATTTAAGCTTACAGCCAGACGAGTTTCCAACTGAAGTGACTTAAAACCTAAAAGCGCTGTCTCTCTCTCTCTCTCCTCTCTCTCTCTCTCTCTCTCTCTCTCTCTCTCTCTCTCTCTCTCTCTAAAAAAAAAACACCATTCTTATTAAGAAATCCGTTTTAGATAAACCGAACTTGACAGAATTTACCTTCTACGCTAACAGCTCAGCCATTCATAAAAGTGCATGGTCTTTCCCTTAAAAAAGACATTCACCTAGTTAATCTAAATTAGTTTCCTTTTTTTATTTTAGTATTCCCTTTATCTTGAATCTCCATTATACTCCCACTTCAAAGTAACCATAACTATAGGAATATGTAAACATGCTAGCAATGTATCTTATGCTTTCAAGTAGCAACAATTAACAATGATATATACTGAGTCTATAAATACTATATTATTATCATTATTACTTTATTATTATTAACATTAAATAGTGATTTATATGGAGTCTATAAACATTACTATTATCAATATTATTATTATTATTAAGTTATAACAGTTATCAGTGTTATTACTTAATAATAATAATAACAGTGTTTATATATATATGAATTATCAGTGATACATATTGAATTTATAACAGTATTATTAGCATTATTTTTTCCCATTATTATTATTATTATTATTATTATTATTATTATTATTATTATTATTAATAAAAAATACTCAGAGTAGCACGAGTCTTAAAATTGGGAAACGAATCCACAGTTATGTATGCACATCCATTTAAAGATAAATCTGTACTAAAGGCTTTTGGGAATCTGTTCGGTTCTCCCTTTTCTATTCAAAATGGGAGTCGAACAGTTTCCCGCTTTTTGTCCGAATATATGTAACTGTGGATTTGTTTCTCCATTATTATTATTATTATTATTATTATTATTATTATTATTATTATTATTATTATTATTATTATTAATTATAATGAAGCTACAGGAGCAAGCTTCATGAACCATTACTGCACATTGATGGACAGACAGACAATATCGGGACGGTAAAATTGGTCCAGCTGATTCTGTTGGTGAGGGTGTACTACCAACTATAACCATACTTCACTGCACATTGTGCCCTGAGAAATGATGTTCGCCACAAACAATGAACGTTAATAATGCAGAAAATAACTCTTGTTGAGATAATACTTTCTAAATTTGATTCTAATGAAGAAACAGCTCTTCTAACTCCGGTGATACTATCCATGTCACATTTCGTAGAGAGAGAGAGAGAGAGAGAGAGAGAGAGAGAGAGAGAGAGAGAGAGAGAGAGAGAGCAGACAAGTGAAGAATGAAGACAGGGAACATCTTTGACAGCGACACTCCCTCTCTGATGAAGACACAACCTCTCTCTCTCTCTCTCTCTCTCTCTCTCTCTCTCTCTCTCCACGCAACATATTCAAGTTCCCAAACACACCTAACTTTTTTCCAACTCGTACAACAGAAATATGAAAAAAAACTGTGATGAAACTCAACACTTTCTTACTCGAGCGATAAAAAAAGTATTTATTTTTATTTTCCTCAACAACTCCTTCATTCTCTCTGGGCATATTTATACTTTTTCTCTTTTGTCTTTTGATTATGAAGGAGAAGAAGAAGAAGAAGAAGAGGAAGAAAAAGAAGAGGAGAGAGAGAGAGAGAGAGAGAGAGAGAGAGAGAGAGGGGGGGGGGGGGGGGAGGGGGGGGGGGGGGGGAGTTCCGCCTATTTCCTCTCCTACGAGCGGAAATAGCTACGGTTTCCAGCTGTCGTGCTCTGTTATAACAAGTGTTGACACAAAGCTCAAAAGTGGAATGAAGACATAAAATAAACGCAGGAGTTTATGAAAAGGGAAAAAACTAATATCGTATAATCTAAAATGTAAAATCTTAACCTTAAACTTACCATGATCACATCTGACAAACGAGGAAACCTAACCTTGTTATTCAAAATTTGAAAACTCATATTAAAAACTCACAATCTTACATCTGACACATAGGAGGAACGTAGCCCATGAAATCTAAAATAAAAAAACTAAAAAATTAAAAACTACAACTTCCACCTGACTAATAGCTGAAAACAGCACTACTTCCATATCTGGCAGATGAAAGAAACCTAGCTATATAAATTAAAATAAAAAAGTCAAATTAAAACTTATATCACTACCACATCTGACAAATAGGAAATCCTAGCCAAATTAAATAAAAAAAAACCTCATATGAAAAACTAACATCAGGCAAACGTGACGAATCGTCTCTATCTATGCCCAAATAGTAAATAAAAAAAAAAATAATGGTTATCTCACGAATGTAGCCTTTCAGGGAAGGACATCACCGGGAAAAAATTTCAACAAAAACTCAAATCATGTTACTAAAATTGAGAAACAACTGGCATCCACAAATTCATCTCTTCTCTATTCTTACCTAATAGGAAAAAAAAAATCATTGACGAAATTTCAGAAGGAGGAACAAAACGAGAGAAAAAAGAAAAAGTCGACAAGAAAAACTGATCTCATTCAAAGAGAAAATGAAAACTTGGCAAATTCATCTGTATTGACCAGCAGACAGGGAAAGTAAAAACGAGCGCAAAAAAGGGGTGATAAATATCACGCAAGTAACTTCTGGAGGAGGAGGAGGGCATTGGAGAAGAGAGAGATAGAGAGAAGGGGGGAGAGAGGGGATGAGGGGGAGGGGGGACTGCTAACCACTGACAACCCACCGACTTTACATAACCATCAGATGATACGCGAGGCAGCAGCAGCCACGAATATTTATGATGTCTATCTGGAAGCGTCACCTTCAAAATAAAGCTTTCTTCGACAGAATGACAGTGACCAGATACCTATCGCCCAGGGATGATGATGATGATGATGGTGAGGAGAAGGAGAGGTAAGGGAGGAGGAGGAGGAGATGTAGTAGTAGGCAGAGGAGAGGTAGTAGGCGGAGGAGGAGGAGGGATGGAAGGAAGAGGAGGATGAAGGGTAGGGGTAGGAATAGCAGGAGGAGGAGGAGAAT
>NC_087218.1:30307575-30365075 GCF_015104395.2 Macrobrachium nipponense | reverse complement strand
GCTCATGCCATAATGAGATTTTCATGAATTATTATTATTATTATTATTATTATTACCTGTGATACTGCAGTTTGTTCCTATAATATCTGCAACGTGTATTTGCATAAAACTATTTATTAAAACATGGTATATTATTATTATCATTATTATTACTTTTTTTTTGGTCTATCACAGTTCTCCACTTCGACAGGGTGGCACTTATAGTGTGGGGTTCCGAGTTGCATCCTGCCTCCTTAGGAGTCCATTTCTGCATGAGTCCTGGAGCTACTTCAGCCTCTAGTTTTTCCAGATTCCTTTTCAAAGACCTTGGGATCGTGCCTAGTGTCCCTATGATTATAGGTACGATTTCCACTGGCATATCCCATCTCCTTATTTCTATTTTCAGGTCTTGATACTTATCCATTTTTTCCCTTTCTTTCTCTTCAACTCTGGTGTCCCATGGTATTGCAACATCAATGAGTGATACTTTCTTCTTGATTTTGTCAATCAATGTCACGTCAGGTCTATTTGCACGTATCACCCTATCTGTTCTGATACCATAGTCCCAGAGGATCTCTGCCTGATCGTTTTCTATCACTCCTTCAGGCTGGTGCTCGTACGTACCACTTTTTACAGCAAGGTAGCATGCTTCTTGTATACAGGCTCCAGTAGTGGGCTTTTGCCACTGAATTATTATTATTATTATTATTATTATTATTATTATTATTATTATTATTATTATTATTATTATAACTTTTCGGAGTTTAATCTTTTAATCAGCAATTACAATTAAGTACTTATTTTTAGTATTATCTCAAATAAATTAAGAACCCTACTGAGTCATATGCCTTCATTCATGCACGTCGCACTGTTGGCCCCTCAAAGATCTAACCAAACAAAGAGGGGAAAAATCAGATATAATGACCATAAAGTTTGATATTAAAATTTTTTTTTATCATACCGACGACAATCCTCATCAGAGAGAGAGAGAGAGAGAGAGAGAGAGAGAGAGAGAGTGCCTTCAGGAAGCGAGCTCTGCTAACATTCAAATCTCGTAACGTCGTCCGTAAAAGGCCGAGGTCCTCCCCCCCCCCCTAAATTTTTTTTTTTTTTTTTTTTTTTCCCTCCCCCCTCCCCACCTACCTTCATAATCCCCTCGCGCCGTTTTCTACGCCATTCGCAAAATAAATTTCTTCGGCGGGACTGTTATTACCCACACATCTCCATTATTATCAACTGCCTTTCTTTTCTCCTCCTCCTCCTTTTTCTTCTTCCTCTTTTCTTCATCGGCAAATCCCTTTACCATCTGCCGTGTTCATTTATCAACCGCCAGGTACTCCATTCACTATTACTATTACTCCTCCACTCCCGCCTTCGGTTTCCTCCCGATTTGGAGGAAGGGGGGGGGGGGGGGGGGGGGGGGCAACATTCCGTCAACCACTTTTTTCTCTTTTTCTTTTTTTTCTTTACTTTTTTCGCTTCCTTTTTTCCTTTTTCCCCCCCTCTACGAGGACGCGTTGAAAATTGAACAATCTAGCGATCGCCCCACACCACATATTATTTCTTATATAATTTCCGCTGCTCGAGAGAGAGAGAGAGAGAGACCTTACCTTACCTTACAGACCTTACATCTTGTTCGGGTTGCCCCAGGTCCTCAGTGTGAGGCACCTCTAATGTCTACCAGAGAGTTGCTAGTACATCTTCCGGTATATTTTGCATCTTCAACTTGGATGGTCCTGGGATGCAGTTTAGATATTTGTCGAGCTTATTCTTAAACACATCTACGCTCACTCCTGATATATTCCTCAGATGAGCTGGCAACGCATTGAATAGACGCTGCATTATCGATGCATGGTGCGGTAGTGGATTAATGTCCTGTGGTGCTTTTCCTTATTTTTCCTGGTATATTTTTGGGGCACTATTAATCTACCTCTGCTTGCTCTTTCTGATATTTTTAGTTTCCATGATATTTTCTGCTATTCCTTCTATCTGTTTCCATGCCTGAATTATCATGTAGCGTTTCTCTTCTCCTTTCCAGACTATATAATTTTAAGAATTGTAGTCTTTCCCAGTAGTCTAGGTCCTTAACTTCTTCTATTCTAGCTGTTAAGGACCTTTGTAACACTCTCTATTTGTGCAATATCCTTTTGATAGTGTGGGTACCATATCATATTGCAATATTCAAGTGGACTACGAACATATGTTTTATATAAAAGCATAATCATGTGTTCAGCTTTTCTTCCTTGTTTTTGAAGTGCCGTAACAACATTCCCGATTTTTGCTTTACATTTTGCCAACAGAGTTGCTATTTGATCATTGCATAACATGTTCCTATTCATCATCACACCAAGGTCTTTAACTGCTTCCTTATTTGTGATGGTCTCATTATTAGGTCCCTTATATGCTATAGCTTTCTTTCTCTGTCTCCATAATTTAATTTTTGATTCAAATTTATCAGAGTTTAAAAATACCATCCTATTTACCTCTGCCCAATCATATACTTTGTTAAGGTCTCTTTGTAGAGCGTTCCTATCTTCATCACAAGTAATTTCTCTACTTATTCTTGTGTCATCTGCGAAACTACTCACTACCGAATCCTTAACATTATTGTCTATGTCTTCAATCAATCAATAAAACAAACAGTATTGCAGCTAACACCGTACCTTGCGGCACACCGGATATTCCTTGGCTTCATCCGATTTCTCGTCGTTTGCAATAACTATCTGTTTTCTGTTGTGTAAAAATTCTTTTAACCATCTTCCTACTTTATCCACGATATTGTGTTTTCTAATTTTCTTCGCTTAATATATTATGGTCTACTTTATCAAAGCTTTTGCAAAGTCTAAATAAACCACATCTGTTCATTTCGCTTTTCATATTTTTGAATATGTTTTCACGGTGGACTAACAGTTGGGTTTGTGTACTTTTTCCGGGTACGAAACCTGTTGTCCTTTATTAAACAAATTATTTTTTTTTTTATTAAATGTTTCATAATATTTTTCTTCATTACCCTTTCATACACTTTCATTATATGTGATGTTAGACTCACAGGCCTATAATTACTTGCCTCTAGTCTTGATCCACTTTTGAAAGTAGGGGTAATATACGCTAATTTGTGCTCATCATATATCTTGCCTGTATCTACACTTTGTCTTAATAATATTGCAAGTGGCTTTGCGATAGAATGAACTACTTTCTTTAACAAAATAGCAGGAATTCCATCAGGCCCTGCAGCAGCTCCATTTTTAATTTCATTAATAGCCTGCACAATATCAGCTTCATTAATATCTATGTCAGCTAAATATTCACTATTTTCATCCCTTACTTCTATATCATTATCTTCATTATCTATTCTAGGGGTGAATTCTCTCTTATATCGTTCTGCCAGTATGTTGCAAATTTCCTTTTTTTCATTCGTTAATCTCCCTTCAATTCTCAGAGGGCCTATTTCTATTCTTCTTTTATTCATCTTCTTCGTATATGAGTATAAATAGTTTTGGGGTTTTGCTTGATATTTAATAGGGTTTTTTATTCCAAGTCCCGTTTTTCATTTTCTTTTGATTTGTATAATCTTTTTTTCTGCATTTTTCTATCTTACTTTTTAGTTCTATAACTTTCCATGCATTTTTTTCTTTGCAAGACCTTTTTCCACTTTCTGATTTTCTGGAACAAGATTCTTCTGTCTCTTGGTATGCATGAATGATGTTTACTTTTCTTCTTCGTATATATTTTTCCACTATTATCTCCAATATATAATATCTCCGTATTTACCCCTTGTCATCAATTACGAAAAAGTTTATCCCAATCTTTGTTTAATTCTTCATTAATTTTCTGACCATTTTAATATTTTTAAACTGTAGGAAAAGTTGTATTTTCCATATCCTTCCACTTTTTCATTTCTGCTATATCTCTATTTTCACTTGCTTTGGAATGAACTGTTATTCTATGACATTATGGTCCTGAAATACTCGCATTATAAACTATTATTTCTTTAACATAATCATCGTCTTTCACAAATACTAGGTCTAAAGTATTTTCCTTTCTTGTTGGCAGGTGATTTATTTGTTGAATGTTGTTATTCTAGTAGCATATCTAATAGCTTTTCAAATTGCCTCTTATCTTCTGCACTACTATTACTCTCTTTTTATATGTATAAGTACAACCACAATCTCCTATTCGTTCTTTCCATTCTACGAAGGAAAGTTTGAAGTCACCAGATAGGAGAATAGTCCAGTCCTTGTGATTTCTACATATATCATCCAATTTTTCAATTATTAAGTCAAACTCCTTTAGTATTAGGAGGTCTATATATTACTATGTTCATCAATTTTTCAGATTCAAATTCTACCGCTATTAGTTCACATTCTGAGTTACTATATTTCTCATGTATATTTTTCCTTGTTTTTGTCTTTCCCATATATTGCGGTTCCCCCTTGATTCCTATTTTTTCTATCTGATCTATAAGTTTTGGAACAACCTTTTATCTTTGAGCATCATTCCCCAGTCCTCTTGGGAATACCAGGTTTTCACTTATATTCATTATATCTATTTTCTTTTATTTTCATTTTGGGTTAGTTCTTCTAAGTACTCTATTTTTCTTTTGAGTTACTCGTAACTAAACCCTGCGCATTCATCACTATGATGGTTTGCGTGTTTTCTCCTTCATTTATACTGATAGTAATAAGGATTTTCCCATGTCTCTTTCTGTTCTGGTATGTTGTTCTTTTTTTCATTTCCAGAAATTCTGACATTAAAAAAATCCAACTTTTCCATAATATTTGATCTTCCGTTCATCATAATTATTCATTTTGTGTCTGAATCTGCATTTTCTCCGTTTCTGCAATATCCTCTTGCATAATAAATACAGTTATTATCTCTGAGTAGAATTTCGGAGCTGATGCTTTGAAATTCTTTGCTGACACCTCTGCATATCTCATTGGTGGTTTGCTTTTCTCTTTTACCTGATATTCTTGATTTCTCTCTTTATTTGTTTTCTTTCTTATTTGGATTTTATTACTTGGTTGGTTATTTATTTGATTATGATTCATGGCTACAGGGTGCATATATTTGCATTTTTTGTCGAACTTACATCCTTTTCCTTCTTTTAGGTTTTACATATTTTTGGATGCAGATCTCTGCAATCATCCCCATATCCATCTAAGTATGCACATTTACCATATATTTCATAGTTTTGACATATCCTTAGGATGTTTGTAGTAACATCTTTCTCCAAATCTGCAATTCCCTCTTTTCTTTGAAAATTTGTTGCAGAGTTTTGTCCTTTCCTTGTCCTATTTTTTTTTTTTTCCTCTTTTCCGTCATTGTATAGATCTGGGTAGAGCCTCTTCGGGATTTGCTTTTCTGTTGTCATATCGTATTTATTTCTTCGTAGGTATGCTGCTTTATTGCCTCATATGTAGTATCAATGAGTATCTCTGCATCCATACTTTTATCTTGTTCTTTGTTTTCCTTATTTTTTTCTGTCATTTCATTTTTGTTTACTTCTCTTCCGTTTTCCTCCTCTTCTTCTTTTCTTCTCTTCTTCCTCTTCCTCTTCTTCTTCATCCTCAACTATTTGTACATTCAATCTTGATTTAATAACATTGTCTATCCATGATAGACATGTTGAACAAAAAATTCTTGTATCTTTTCTCAAATCTTGTATTACCTCAGCACACTGTGGATGGGTCGGAATGTTGCATGCAGCACATTTTCTGATTAGGTTTTGTGGATTGACTATGCTATACCAAACCTTACACAGTTTGCATGCTTTTGGCATTCTTTTTCCTAATGCATCAATTAGTATATTCACAAGATTCACCTTATTCATTTTCTTTGTCGGAATATGTTGGTTTATGTATATTTTCTTTATGAGTCTCTTGACCACTTGGATTTTATTTGGAACTTCTTCAATTATTTTCAAGATGTTTTCATAGATTTGTTTCCAGTTTGAAGGATTATATTCCTTTCTAATATATATGAATGCTTTGTATCTTTTTGGTTAGGACTGTTGCTGATTTCATAGATGAGAAATGCCAGTTTCCCTTCCTGCTACCTCATCGTATTGCGAATCTGCTAGACACGCCAAATTACGCCACCTTTTCCCGCAGTTGGAACTTACTGCCATCTTGTTCTGATTTATAGTATTACACTTGATAAACTAACTTAGAAGACGCTTTATCCTACTATTTTCACACTAATCTTATCACCGATAGTTCACGAACACTTCTAGATATTTCTCAAATTCTAGTCGTATGTTAAACTTGTGATATCTGTTGATTATTGTGACTTCACGCGGGTACGTCTCACCAAGCAAGATGGCTACTACGAGAGAGAGAGAGAGAGAGAGAGAGAGATTCGGTTTCAAGGTCCTTTTATGTACCGACTTCTAAACTAGGTAGAGCGGGTGCTGCTGTCTATTCTGTCAACTATAAAGTGCATAGTGAAAACGAAAAAAAAATCCAATGCACTTTGTTCTAGAATCTAGATCACAAACAGTGGACTAAATCACAAGTCAGTGCTATAAACGCGCCAACCCCCCCCCCCCTCTCTCTCTCTCTCTCTCTCTCTCTCTCTCTCTCTCTCTCTCTCTCTCTCTCTCAACAAAGAGCGGCTTGATTCACGGCTTATCCGCATGCAAAGAGGGATGCAGGTACTTTATCACGGGGCAGGAATGTGACGCGGTTCGATCCTGCCCTACCTTCCTCTGAGCTCTTGCTAATTACCTGCAATAATGCAGCCTGTCCGGACTGCGCCTGCATACTGATGGCCCACGAGATAAGCTGGCCCGCATGCTCTGAGCATCGTCGACCAGCCTCAAGAATGGGTTGGTGGTGTCATTCATGGCCCTCTGGCCTCCTCGGATGTCAGGTCACTCTCGTAATTGGTCCTCTAACCTCCTAGGATGTCGGGTCCTCTAAGATCCTGGGATGTCGGGTCACTCCCGTAATTGGTAATCTAACCTAGGTCCCTGACCTTGGATGTTAAGAGTCACTCCCGTAATTGGTCCTCTACCCCCTAGGATGTCAGGTCACTGACCTCCTAGGATGTCAGTTCACTGACCTCCTTGGATGTCAGAGTCACTCGCGTAATTGGTCATCTGACCTCCTAGGATGCCAGATCACTCGCGTAATGGATCCTTCAACCTTCTAAGATGTCAAATCACTTGCCAAATTGGTCTTCTGACCTTTTCGGATGTCAGCTCACTCTTGTAATTGGTCTCCTGACCTCCTATGATGTCAGGTCACTCGTTTAATTGGTTCTCTGACATCCCAGGATGTCAGGTCACTCGTTTAATTGGTCTTTTGACCTTCTTGGATGTCAAATCATAAAAATTTAAATAGGTTAATGCTAAGAATGAGGAGAGATGCACTACATATATAACATCGAATTGGTAAATTCACAGACAACCCTAACCATGTCAGTTAGAACTGCGCTGAAAGATGAGTGTCGCTACAAGTACTGGTACTCATAAAGTGTGTATATAATGTGGGTATTGGTTAAGGCAAATGACAATACATATATTTTCGAAGAGTATACACATAAAATGGGGAATTGGTTAAGGCAAAGAAAATGCAAGGCCGGAGGTAGTAAGTGACATTAAGGAAAAGAGAAGGAAATTGAAATTCTTAAAAGAAGAAGAATATTTAAAGGTGAATGCGAGTAAATCTAGATATCAGACGAGGGTGTAATCTGGCGATTAGTTACGAGGGAAAAACATATAACAGCAGCATTTGGGTATAATCTGGAGATTATCTCAAGCAAAACTAAAATAAGAGTTGCAAGTGGATCTACACGGGAAACAGGTTACCTGGAAGATTGGAATCTTAAAGTAACAGAAGCAATAACGTTTTACAAATACCGACAGGACCATTCATCAGATTCAGTATATTCAAGATACCTTTGAAGATTTATAAATAAAGAAACAGGTGCCGATGGGGTTTAAAATATAACCGATAGGAGCCTTAATCAGATTAAGTAAAATAATTCTGCTTATGAAGTCTTTCAAACAAAAAATTCGTTTCCTTCCATTGAAGTTGAATAGGTTAGCCTTTCATCGGATTCAGTTAAATCAAGATGCCTGTGGTCTTTAAAACAACACAATTCGTGTCCTTTCATTACACACACACACAAACACACACACACACACACAAACACACACACACACACAATTGGTCTGGATGACACAAAACATCGGATACAGGAGAGGGAGTAATGTTACATACCAACCGAACAAGATAGGGAACCACGCTACACAGGTGATTAAATAAGACCAATGTCTAGACTCTAGAGGCATTCATGCCTGTGTGACACCGTGTTGGAACAAAAAAAAATCACAAGTCATCGTCTACTCATCACCTTTTTTTCTCCTCTCTCTCTTTTTCTCTTCCCATACCTGCCGGACACGACAACTTGGCGGGGCTCTCTTGTTATGTAAAGGTATCCGATACATTCCACTATATAACCTTAGCTTAAAATAGCACAAAAATTTTTCCCTAAAATGATTTTTTATATTAAAACTATACATAATCTTAGAGCAAAACGAAAACAAACTTTGGCGGAAAATAACGCAAAACAAAGTAACACTTTAATGCAAAATGAAACAAAATGAACTCAACCGCAAGGGATAAATAAAACAAAATACCGTAAGACAAAACAAAAACTTCTTGTAAAATAACGCAAAAATAGATCACACTGCCATGCAAAATAACGCACAAAACGAAATCACATGTAAAATAAGGCAAAACTAAAAAACCTCAATGCAAAATCATGCAATTCACAACAACAAACGAAAGCTAATGCACAATAACGCAAATTCTAAACAAAAACTCTGTGCAAAATAACATTCCTTGTCAGAGCACATAATGCAGCTAAAAATGACTGTAGTCATTTATTTCCCTCAACGTGGAATATAACAGCAGCCGTCACACTGACCCAGCTCAAAATAAAAATAAAACAGACAGATCGACAAACTTATTCATCAGCATTAAAGAAAAGGAATCTATTGCCAGTAAAAATAATTAACAAACTGTCAATCATCCAGATATATGAGACTGAAATATAAAACATAAATAGCCATCACAGTTTAAAAAATTTGACAAATTTGATGCAAGAGAATAATAGTAATAAACGCAGTTTATGAACATAATTCAAGAGCGGTTCAGAAATTCTTGATAAATACTTCATGAAATCTTAAGGCCCAGAGAGAGAGAGAGAGAGAGGGGGGGAGAGACTAGAGAGAGAGAGAGAGAGAGAGAGAGAGAGAGAGAGAGTAAAATTAAGCTACTCACTGAAAATGGCAAGACATAAAAGTTCCTGAGTAGCGAGCGAATTGTGATAAGCTACGTAACAGGAAAAGAAGAAGGAGAGAGAGAGAGAGAGAGAGAGAGAGAGAGAGAGAGAGAGAGAGAGGTCAGGTCGGTGAGGATTCTTCCCACGGCTGACAGGGGAAAACACGCCACACAAAAGAGGCCAATCAGGAGCAACTTTTCAACGGAGGCCGCAATCGACGTGGCTGAGGTCACTATTGCTAAAGGGGTGGGAGGGGAAGGGAGTAGAGGTGGGGAAGGGGGAAGGGAAGTAAAGGTGGGAAGGGGGAAGGGAGTAAAGGTGGGGAAGGGGGAAGGGAGTAAGGTGGGAAGGGAGTTGTTATTTCCTCTCTCTCTCTCTCTCTCCGTTCAATCTGACGACTAAATAAAAAAAATTTCTTATACGTATTCTATATTCAGAAACAAACATATATATTCATACAGCTGCACATGCACACATACACACACACACACACACATATATATATATATATATATATATATATATATATATATATATATAATATATATATATATATATATATATATATATATACATACATATATATATATATATATATATATATATATATATATATATATATAATATATAATATACACACACACACACACACATATATATATATAGATATATATATTATATATATATATATATATATATATATATATATATAAATATATATACTTATTCAGGCATTAAGCCATTGGGACTACATATAAAAAGCTAAAACTTCATACAAACAGCCGAATCTTTTATGAAGAGCTAAAAAAATACTTCATAAAAAGACCAAAAACTTCATATAAAAAGGTAATAAACTTCACATGTCCAATCAGGAAATAACAGACACATGCATCACAGACGTAAGCCCTACACCCACTCATTAAAGGCAAACGATTACGTCATACCCTGCCAAGAATTTTAACAACAAATTTGTTAACAACAAACAAGTTGAAAAGAATTATGACTTCCAAAGAACGAAAATGCCACTAAGGCTGTGTTTCCAGTCTCCTAAGACCAATAATAGAGACGCTTCGATACTTAACGGCAACACTATATTATAAGAAACAAGTTTTGTCTTCGCTGAAAAAAAACAAAATAAAAGTAAAAAAAAATTCCAAAACCAGTAGACATCCATTAAGCTGGCACGCTGCTATCAACAGACGTGGCTCTATACTTCGAAAAATAATCAGGACGTTCTTAGCTCTCGGATAAATAAACAAACATCTTACATTAACATTATTATACTTACGCGCCACTAAAATAGAGAAGAATGCTTCCCAAAAAGAAGAAATTTTTTTATTTTTAAATGAAATTCAAATCAAAATTAGAATTTCATTTCATATACCATTATAGTTACATGCCACAAAACGTCCGAAACAGTCACTTCTACCCAGAAATAAAAAAATAAAAATAAAATTCCACTTTGAAAAAATGAAAATTTTTTACTTCCATTATACTTACATGCCGCTTAAAATAGGATAGTGATTTCTAAGAAAAACTATGAAAATTATTTTGTCTTTAGTTTCCACTAAAAAAAATTAATTATTAATATGCCACTATAAACAGTGAAGAGTGATTTTCTCCCCCACCCCCAAAAAAAGGAAATGTAAAAAAAAAAATTACTACAACAATTTTTTGACGTATCATTATACTTAAAAAAACACATCTAAAAATACGCAAGAGTGGTTTTCACAAGAAAAAAAATAAATAAAAAAATAAGAGCAAAAAACTTTTTTTTTTTTTTGACACCAATGATCAGGAGCAATCTTCTCGGAGGGCTCCTTGGCCACAGTCATTTATCTTGGCGAACTCGCTCTCCAATTCCTCCCCTCAGGAGGTAACGCTTGGTTGCAGCTACACAAGTGATCTAGGAAGGAATTCTCGCCATTTTTTTTTTTTTACCCTTCCTTCTTTTAAGGCCGATGGAACGGGCAACTCTGTACATAATATATCTGTATCGAATAAAGGACGCCTGTTTGTGAAGCAACGTAAGTGGTCTAATGCGTTCATATTTTACATTGCTTCTTATGAAAGAAGTTTATGTTCTTTCCTCCCCCCCACCTTTTTTTGAAGGCTAACTGGACGGGCAAAATCTTCTTTCTCTCTCCTTCTCTTCTCTCTCTCTCTCTCTCTCTCCTCTCTCTCTCTCTCTCCCCATAGACCATCTAATAAGAAAATAAAATTCAATAGGAACTACTTACTTAGCTTCACAAACAGGCGTCCCGGACTATGTAGATATATACATAAAGTTGCCCGTCCAGTCAGCTTAACAAAAGCAGGGACAATGAGGGGAAAACTCATAAAATTCTCTGTTAATAATATAAAATACAAACTTATTCGATTACTTAAGCTGCCTCACAAACTGGGTCTCTGATTCCGTACAGATTTTATATATATATATATATATATATATATATATATATATATATATATATATATATATATATATATATATATATATATATATATATATATGTGTGTGTGTGTGTGTGTGTGTGTGTGTGTGTGTGTGTGTGTGTGTGTGTGTGTTGTGAAACAACATAAGAAATCGATTAAGTTCGTATTTTATATAATCTAAAAATAATTTAACAGATTTTTTTCTTTCTTTACTTCCTTCCCCCCTTTTTTAAGGCCAACGGGACGGTAACTGTATGTATATACCTGCATAGACTCGGGGACGCGGACAGAGAGAGAGAGAGAGAGAGAGAGAGAGAGAGAGAGAGAGAGAGAGAGATTACGTTCACCGTCGCTTCTATAAGAATAAATGTGGGTAAGGAATAATATCTGTTTTCTTGAAACGAACATATATACCAAAAAAAACCGGTAAAATATAATTAAAAACTGTTTTAAAAGAAGTAGAAGATCGGAAAAGCGACGAAAGAAACCAGAAGTCGCTGCAAGCAAAGGTTTTTTTTTTAAAGGTAAAAAGGTCGCGTGAAAGCCAGGATGAGGAAATGTTACCGCCATGACTGTAACGGAATGCATAACGCAAGCGCTGACCACAAGACTGTTGTTTCACCTTCCGGTATAACTTTCGTACAAAGAACCCCTCAAATACGAATTCAGTCTCTGGACCACGTACTGTACGGAATCTACATAAACCAAATTATATTCATACACAGTATCACAATACCTAATCTTCCTACCTATGTCAAGATAACTAGCTTAATCATAACATGATTCAAAAGCAAACCCTCTCTCTCTCTCTCTCTCTCCACGCCCCCAGAAAGAATCCTACAAGCAGGTAGGTGCGGGAGACGAATAGAATCATGATTGCCTGGATTAAAAAGAAAAAAAAAAAATCAACTCTATCACCTTTATAGGGACGCCAGTCTTTCTTTCAAGTCGATGGTATCACAGCTGCCTCTATCAATCACACCAATAACGCCATCACATCTCTCTCTCTCTCTCTCTCTCTCTCTCTCTCTCTCTCTCTCTGTATAGCCCACCCCGTTCCTTCCTCGACTCCATAAACCGCTGCCATTAAGTCAGCACTTGGCATTCCGCCATCAATCACCCGCCCGTTTAAGTGCCCATCTTCGAAGGTGATTGGTGATGTATACTTTTTCCACGTTCAAAAGGCGAGGAGAATATCACACGGAGGATTTAAATAACGCAGGCAGCTTTCGTTTGAAGAATGGATGTGCTTCGCAAGCATGGTCTGAAGAAAACGACTGATCTATATATATAAAAAAAACTAGACGTAAAAAAGCGCCACTTACGCGAGTTGTTTACGAGCGCAAAATTAAATACGACGTTTACGAATTGGTCAATAAATTACAGGGTCCTCCTCGAAGCTGCCCAAGATCCTTCCCAGTAGGACGCGGACAAAGCCAGTCTGACACTAAGATACGTGGGAAAAAATTCAGGAACAGCAAACATTTTTGTATCTCTCTCTCTCTCTCTCTCTCTCTCTCTCTCTCTCTCTCTCTCTCTCTTATATTGGTCTACATGAAACGAGAAAATCAAACTAATAATAAAACAATCACATCACGTATTCGTATGGCTTTTAGGTAATTTTTCGAAACATCTCTGCAAACTGCATATAACGATATCACAACCTGAACTTAACAAAAAGGCACACAAACACACACACACAATAGACACTGCTGTATTCGTGTAACAGCGTCGACCGCCTTCTATAAAATTACGCTTTCGTTAAAATAACTCGTCCAAAAGAAAAAGGTCTTCATTCGGAACCCAGAAACTCAACCAAAACAGATGCCAGGCGATTCTCGTCCATAGACAAAAACGTCAAAAGCATTCCAAGCTATTACTGATTGACTGATTTCTCCCTTTTTCAGACTGACGTCAACATACAACGTCCCTCGCTACTTGGGAAAGCCATGTCAATCACATGCACTTCCTGCAGACAGGCCATCCCTTTCCTGAGGGCCATTTCGAGAATTACTGGAAAAAAAAATAGAAACTGGAGCACAAGAAAGTCCAGGTATGCACCCCCTCACCCCCACGGAAGTACAGCAATAAGGCATGACACCATAAAACTGGAATTCCACCTCATTCGCCCGGGGTGAGAGGTGACGTTTGAATGGGCCAGGACCCGCCCTTTCCCAAACATGAAATCACTTCCGCTGTGAATTCACAAATTTTCACCTCGACCGAACTGTTAAAATAAATAATGGACAGGAACGCACCAAGATAATTATCTAAATGAATAACTATATAAATACCTAGATAAATAGATTATCACAAAAAATCAATACAGGACGAAATTTAATAAAGTAAATAAATAATTACATGAAAAAATATAAATGCTTAAATAAATATATAAATAAAGAAGTAAAGGACAACAATACCCCCAAAATAAGTATAAAAAAATGCATGAAAGAAAAGGCGGCATCAAAATGAAAAATCTAGTCAATGACTAAAACGGAAAATACACGTCTCTCCTGGAAGCCTTAATGAGAAAACATGATGACGCATTCGCTAATAGATAGAGAATTTTCCGAGATAAAGCTAATGAAAAGAAAGCAATAACAATTAGCTGGAAAACGGGAGGATTAAATTGCAATATCGCAAAACAGTGACAATAAGGATAATACAGAGAAAAGTATTATTATGGCATAAATACAGGAAACGATTACAGCTACGACTGTATTCGAGAAAACTCCAGACTAATTATCTGTAGTGGGTTTGTTCCTTATGAAAAGGGTTCATTCTCTGAATAATAATAATAATAATAATAATAATAATAATAATAATAATAATAATAATAATGAACCAAACAAAAACTTCTTTCAGTTTTCTTCTGAAGATTGAAAAAGAAACCCACAAATTCAATTTGTAACTTGTTTACTTCTAAGTATTTACATTAAGTTTTACTCCACACTCGAGTACTTTCAGGCCCTTCTGTGGCCCATTCTCAAGAGATGTTTGGGATGTTAGCCTGTGGGGCCTTGACCCAAGGCTAACATCCCAAACATCTCTTGAGAATGGGCCACAGAAGGGCCTGAAAGTACTCGAGTGTGGAGTAAAACTTAATGTAAATACTTAGAAGTAAACAAGTTACAAATTGAATTTGTGGTTTCTTTTTCAATGAAAATGGTTTTCTCCTCTGATAATAATAATAATAACAATAATAATAATAATAATAATAATAATAATAATAATAATAATAACACGAAAATTACAACTACGACTGTATCCGTGAAAAATCCAAAAGAAGTCACCCGATCGATGCGAAAATTATATACAATGATAACGCCGGAAGTAAGTATGTATATATATAAAAAAGTAAGTGTATATAAAAAAAAAGCATCGAAACAATTGACCGATGAAAACATGAATTTCAGGAAGAACGCAATAAAGATTACAGCTGCGACGACAGTGCGTTCAAGAAAAAAAAAATACAAACGAGGTGACATTAGAAATACAAGTTGAAAGAATAACTCTTATATTTCACGAGCGTCAGAAGCTACAAAATAAATAAAGAAAAATAAATATATAACCATAAATATTTAAACTTGAAACTGGCCAAGCAGAGGGGACGATAGAATTTCGTATAAAACATTGGTAATTTCTACTATTTCATTATTTTACCAACCATGTATCGTCCTTTTTAAAAGAAAACATATTAGCACAGATGGGCCTAATCCTGAGAGAGAGAGAGAGAGAGAGAGAGAGAGAGAGAGAGAGAGAGAGGGCCTAATCCTGAGAGAGAGAGAGAGAGAGAGAGAGAGAGAGAGAGAGAGAGAGAGAGAGAGATTTCTAAAGGAAATGCAGTATCATACATGCCATCGTGCACTCACTTTTATTGTAAACAGAGAGAGAGAGAGAGAGAGAGAGAGAGAGAGAGAGAGAGAGAGAGACTCATTCGTCATCCAATTGCCCTGCCCTTTCATTCATTTACCACGACTGAAGTCTGACAACTTGCACTCTTCAATTTCCTTTCAAAATGTGCAAAAGACTGAAACGAGAACTTCCCATTACCAGGCGGTAAAAACTACTCCTCCTCCTCCTCCTCCTCTCGCTCTTCAAAAAGGGGAAGTATAAATACGAGATGTCACAGCAGCCATGGAAGAGGAGACGATAAAATGAGAGAGAGAGAGAGAGAGAGAGAACGAAAAGATGATTAAATGAGAAAGCTGAAATAAGATGAAATGATATTATGTGGAGAGAGAGAGAGAGAGGACGAAAAATTATGATAACAATGGAAAGAGAGAAAATAAAATGTGAAGAGGACGAAAAGATGATAAAATGAGAGAGACAGAAAGGGAGAATGATGAAATGAGAAGAGGATGAAAAGATGATAAAATGAGAGAGAGAGAGAGAGAGAGAGAGAGAGAGAGAGAGAGAGAGAGATTTGCGGAAAACGGGAGTCGAGGATTTGGGAGGTACTACACCATCCAGGGGGATGAGGGAGACTTGCTGGTGGAGGGGTCAATGGAGAGGAGCAGTGAGAGAGTCGCGTCCCAGTCCTTCTTGTGGGTTACGCCATAAACCTCTGGCATGTTATCTAAACTAGAGTGATACACTTTCATGGGGCTCCCAACTCGCGCGGTTATTCCTGCTCCCTTGTTTTATCTCGTCTTATTCCGCCATATTCGCTCCGTCGGGGCCGCCGGGGAAAGGACACAAGGCGCCCATAAATCAAAGAAAGGGAGCCGTGTCAACTACAAAAAGGGAGCCAGGTTCCTATAGACAAAATAGGCGATTTCTAAGAATAGTTACGCGAATAACAAATGTTTGGAAAACATCTTGGTAAAACTGCACACTACTGTCGTAATATTTATAGTATAATGTTTATGTTTTTGTGCGTGTTTGTGTCTTTTGTTTATATTTATGATATTTACCGTTCTTTTGTTTATGTTGTACGCTCATCCCCAAGGGGCAGGAGCTATGTATGGCGACCGTTTTGCGTGTAAACTGGTAGGTAACGAACCAGAGGGGCGCGGTAGTAGTCTTTAGTCTCAAATTTCTTTGCCAAAATCTAGTTGCTACATTCTGCAATTTGATTGTAAACCTTAGGAATGTGCAAATGTTACTTAACATTTTACATGCATAACGTACATCTTTTTGTTAATATAAAACGTGTCATTACTTAAAATAAACACTTTATGTACAGAAATCCTGAGTATCAAAACAGTTATTTTCACCTACACAAAAGCATGATTAACAAAAACTAATTCCTTTTACGTAAACTACGTCATGCTTATCTATCTTGCAAGCAGACACACGAATTTCCGCCATTTTAACCCCGAATACCTGACGACCCTGTGAAAAAATAGCATTTTTCAAAAGTAAGCACACCATCAATCAACCCTTAATGATTTGCGTATGATATACAGATGACAAGAGACAACCGGTGAATATATATATATATATATATATATATCTATATATATATATATATATATATATATATGTACAAATAGTAAGATATACTATATAATAGTATATATATATATATACATATATATATATATATTATATATTATATATATATATATTGTGTGTGTGTGTGTGTGTGTGTGTGTGTGTATATATATATATATATAATATATATATATATATTATATATATATATATATATGTATATATATTATATATATATATATATTTATATATACAACACACCACAACAAAACATAAGTATATACTACATAAAAGATCTTCCACTATGCGCAAAAACCGTTTGGCATTTACCTTATCAAGACAGCCAGTATCGGCCCAGACAGCGAGGCAAAATAAAGAGCCGAGGCGGAGATTAAGTTGGATTTATAACATCAACAAACGCTTACAGCGAGACTTTTGGAGGGGAGGGGGAGTTATTTGAGCTCGCAGAGGGGACGGGAGGGAGGGAGAGAGGGAACAGGAAGGAAACTGGAGGGAGTGGAATAGGGGAGCGGGGGAGGGGTGGCAAGTTTGTACTGTAGCCAAATAGCGAAACTCGCTCCCTTTCAGCTGACAGACATTACTCTGGAGAGCAATGGGCAACCACACTTCAAAAAACTACCGAGGGCACGCTGATGATCATACCCACAGGTCAAAAGAGAGAGAGAGAGAGAGAGAGAGAGAGAGAGAGACCATTATGAGTGATAATTAAAGAGAGAGAGAGAGAGAGAGAGGAAGAGAGATCATTATGAGTGATAATTAAAGAGAGAGAGAGAGAGAACATACCCTTCACATGCATTCCCAATAACAGCATTATTTTTAATTGTAATAATAAAAGTACGCGTGAAGAGACTCCTGACGAGAATTAAAGAAAAAAAGCGTTAAAGAAAAATCAACAGAAGTGAATTATATCTACAACAAACACCTCTGGCATCAGGCCATTCCTTACGGCCAGTGACAACGAAAAACCATTTCTAAACTGACGTACTAATTGCGCCGCAAGAAAATATATGAAACGAGAAAGGAATGTAAGGGAGAGAGAGAGAGAGAGAGAGAGAGAGAGAGAGAGAGAGAGAGATCTGAGGAGGAGCACCATAAAGATATATGCATACGATGATGTACATGGATTGAAATTAAGACTGAATAGTGTAGGCTAAGGACATATTTTACCAAAACACTTATAATCTCAAGTAAATCAACCGCTACAAGTACATTCACCGACATATTCGGCGCTACGTTACACAAGAATAAAAGATATTCTAACCAACCAACCAACATGCTGGGTATCTGGGCACGCACAAACACGTTACCCTGAAATTAATTTCAATACCATTATACATTTTAAGACACCACACAAGTGCCCAAAATTGACCTCTTCCCATCGACGTAACTCGACAAGATATACCCGCGCCCACTCGGAGGATTGCACCAAAAAGAAAAAAATGCGTCCATGAAAGCCACTAAAACGGCAGTTAGCACTGTCTGACTTTGCCCACCAAGAAAGCCTCGGAATAAGTGGCCATTACTGCTGTACATTCCTCAGCGAATCCTTAACATGCTTTCCCAAGAACAACAAAAATAATACAAGTGCCCTTGAGGAGAGAGAGAGAGAGAGAGAGAGAGAGAGAGAGAGAGAGAGAGAGAGAGAGAGAGTCATAACCTTAACATGCTTTACGAAAAACAACAAAAATAATACAAGTGCCTGTGAGAGAGAGAGAGAGAGAGAGAGAGATGGCACCACCACGAACCATAATCGCTCATGGAAAAACACATCAATCACAAAACGCAAAAGCATTCGAAATCTCGGTCACGACGGAGTACACACATGCACACAAACCTAAGCACACACAAGCTTCTCATCAATGAAGTCTTTCTCCACAGCATCCACGTCTTCCTTGGACTATAGAAAAAAAAACCCGAGATGGATGAGCGGGCACTAAGTGAGCAGCTTCTCAGAAAATCGGTGCCAAAACATAAGTGGTTTTTGGTGATTGCGTCACCATTAACGTTTCTGCGGTTGGCTCATGCGCTCACAGTACCTCCCCCTATCCCCCTACCCTACCCCGGAACTACGTCCGGGTAATGGGAGGCAGCGCTCATTACGAGGTGGGCTCGGAAATGTATTGCCTGTAAAAATTCCTTCCGTATATTCGTTATGGGGTATAAATTGTTTGGCTGGCGCCGTCGTTACAGCTGCTTTTAAAGCAAGCTTGAACGTTGAAAAGTTAAAAATGAAAATTAATATAAGATTGCACAAATATATACATATACAATATATTATAATATCTATTATTAATATATATATATATATATTATATCTATATATATCTATCTATATCTATATTATATCTATATCCATATCTATATCTATATCTATATATATATATAGTATATATATATATATATATATATATATATATATATATATCAATGTAGGACGAGGGAACACGTGCTTGGGAATATCCTTAAATCCATGATAGAATTATGGCGAGTGAAACTGGAACTTTTGAACAAGTACTTTTGTTGTTTATTTCTACATTCTCAAGTTCACACTGTAGAATGTAGAAATAAAACTACAAAAGTAATTGTTCATAGTCCTAGTTTTACTCACCTTCTATACATAGAGGTTTTAGTCTTCCTTTTTCACGAAGATAGATAATAAACAGTTAATGAAAGCTCTCGATAAGGGCCAGTGGAGGCCGAAACTGTTGAGGAATTTCAGCTTTACTTTTCCCATGTGGACTACAACTTCATATACATATACTTAAAAAATCACAGTAGATGCACGTGACTTCATAAATAAGCGAATACCACGGGAAAATGCTTATATACATATACATGTATATACAGGCAGCCCTTGGTTAACAGCAGGGGGTTTCAATCCCGGCCGAAGCTGCTAATTGAAAATCGGCAATAACAACACTAAAAACCTGCTTAATGGCGCCGCTAACCGAATACTGGTGCCGTTATCCAGAGATTGGCGCTGCTAACCAGAGATCGGTACCGAAATTCCAGTTAACAGCGTTGCTAGACAAGTGCTGTAAAACCGGATAGCTGTTAACTGATGCCGCTGTTAACCAAGGGCTGCCTGTATGTATATGTATATTATATATATATATATATATATATATATATATATATATATATATATATATATATATAATATATATATATATATATATATATATATATATATATAAATATATATATATATATATATAATATATATATATATATATAT
This sequence comes from Macrobrachium nipponense, assembly GCF_015104395.2. NCBI lineage: Eukaryota > Metazoa > Arthropoda > Malacostraca > Decapoda > Palaemonidae > Macrobrachium > Macrobrachium nipponense. The sequence goes on along the minus strand of NC_087218.1, from coordinate 30,344,671 downwards.
ATATATATATATATATACACACACACACACACACTGACCGACAATACTTAGTCAGCAATACATAGTCATCCTAAATACATTGCAATTTACAATTTAAGTAGCAAATACTTTACAAGTAATCCTCCCATCGTTAATTATTAATTCTTAGTCAGCTAAAAGTAATAAGGATTGCAGTTAATCATCATGAAGACTTAATCACAATCTTTTCAGGGATAAAAATCTCTCACAATTCAAAGGCCGTAGAAATGAACATCGGCGCAATCTTGACGTTTGTCAAGATGTCAACAAAGAAGACCAAGAAAGACGAACAATGTAACAAACAATAAAACATAAACAAAAACAAAGTCTAAATTTAAAGCGTCGAGAATGATGATACGTAAATGAAGGCGCGATGACGGTAAGGAGCGCATGTGATTTATAAGAGGCATCACAAAACACTCCTGCAATTATTTATCTCGCGGTCCCCACCTCCCTGTGACATTATGAGTCGCAAAAGACGTTACTGAGTCTTTCACGGCCGCTTCCGACATGACAAATATTAACGTATTTCGGTTGTTTTAAAGGGAAAAAATAATATTTAAAGGAAAATTAGAAAATTGTAACAATATATGAGAATACGTCCACATACAACATGATTTACCTTTATCCACACGAAAATATTTTGAAAAAAAAAAATGTAAAACTCGAAATTATAAAAAAGAAAGAAAAAAAAAAGACTGACACTCCCCAACGCATAAACTGTCGCCTCCCCGCTCGAACAAAATAAGCTGACAATAATAATATGAGACCTTCACAAAAGTTTTCAGGAAACTTTACACCGAAGTTGGGGCAACAGCCGATTACGATAAGGACGGCTGGCATTAAGCCATTCCAAATCCAAGCCACTCCTCCTCCCACCTCGCCCCGCCCCGCCCCGCTCCAAAAGTTCCATCTCGATGCCCCCTCGGAGGCATCTCTCTCCCTCCCACAAACACACACACAACAAAGTGGTTCTTTGGGCCCCCTTCCTTCCTCACCCCTCCCCAACCAAACTCATCCACCCACCCTCCCACCCCCTCTCTCACACACACACACACACACACACACACACACAGTGGTGCTTTACCTCCTTCCTTCAAGTTCCCCATCCCCCACTTATCCACCCATCCACCCACCGACATACACAAACTCAACAAAGTGGTCGTCAAAAGCACCCAGATAAGGAATTCAAACAAAAGATCTCTCCCGAAACCTGCTACTCGTGGATGCCTTGATATAGGCGCACCTTCATCCACCTTCACCCACTGTTAAAAACCGTTACCAGGCCCTGCTGAACGCGAACAGGTGATATTCCCGAAGCAATTCCAAAGATAAAAACGGCTAAGTGCTCCTAGAGGTGTATTTAAGAGCTATTAAAATACGTGGCTTATCTTTTGCAAAGTCATATCCTGGTGATATAATTTTACGTATTGCATGTGATCAACAGATTAGGCAGTTTACCTTCGCAAAATTATTTACCTTCATTTTTTAATTTTTCATTTAGCTAGCCTCTTACTCCATAGTATGTACTTATTTTCACAGACATAAAAGTCTGTGTCCATAACGTTTTCAGTTAATAGGTGACCTGCTTCCATTCAGAAAACAAGGCTTCTTCTAGTGTTTGTCATCTTCGAATTGAATAAAAAAAAAAATTCAAAATTAGATTCACTGTCCCGATAAAAGTATCTTATGTCTACTATGACACAATTGATAGCAAGAGTCTCCTCCTATGTAAGCAACTGATACCACGTTGACCTTGACTCATGAAATGAAGAAATTCATTACAACCCCACAATAACACTAAGCAGTGCTGTAGATGAGGACATATTTTTAATCGTCTGTGTTTTCCCTATTAAAAGCAGGTAGAATTTGCATATGGAGAAAGTTCTGTGTAAATTCATCTGCTTGCTTTGAGTTTCGAAATTTGAATTCATCATTTGATGAGCAAGTTGAAATTATTTTATTTCTTTAAAACGAATGAACAATGTAGGAGTTTGGTATCTGGTTTCGGTTCTACAGTAAAAGTAACTAATGAACATAAATATATATATATTATATATATATATATATATATATATATATTATATATAGTATAGTATATATATATATGATATATGAATGTCAACCATATTTACTGTTGCTTTAAGCAACTGTTCAGTTTGTATCCGTTTAATATTAGAACTTATTATCCTGAGTATCTTAATCCTTTGTACTTTACTGTTTCTAGATTGTTTACCTCTATACTCTATACACGACCCTCAGCTGAAATGAATGATACATATATATATATATATATATATATATATATATATATATATATATATATATATATATATACACATATGATTTATATTTCAAAGATGATAAGATACAATTCACGAAAAGAATACAGCAGTACAAGAATTCTTACTAAACACAAAGACCGTGGGATACAGTAATTCCTAACATGCCCAAATTTGAAGAAATTCTCCCAGATTGCCCAAAGTTTACGGATGTTTACACCTGGTCTTACGACTGCTACACTCTCTCTCTCTCTCTCTCTCTCATATGAACATTTTGTTTCTTTCTTTCTTTGTGTGTGTATGATGTATGACCTTTGTTCGTGTGATATGTCGTATGAGCCTTTGGTGAGTGAATGAATATATAAGTGTGTGTGGATGTATGTGTGTACGTGTTGAATCAGCCTCTCTCTCTCTCTCTCTCTCCCCGTTTGTGCGTATGAGCCTTTGTGTGTGTGTGTTGTGAGAGAGAGAGAGAGAGAGAGAGAGAGAGAGAGAGAGAGAGAGAGAGTGTGTGTGTGTGTGTTAGGGAGTGACCGCCTAACCTTAATCTGTGAGGCTGGGTGATTGATGACCCGTGGTCCAATGGCCCATAGACCAGCAACGTCTTGCGAAGGGAAAACTTTTTTAGAGATATCACGAATACATATTCATCACAGCCCGATGATGGTCGATATCGGTCGTGATACCTGCTGTAAAAGGTATAACAGCGGAGAAATCGAGGAGGGAGAAAGTGACGTCAGAAAAGTGCCTTTTTGGGTAGCAAGGCTTTATATAAAAATGTATGGTGTGTTTCTAACAAGGTGAAAGGATGAAAAATGAATGTTGTTGGTGACTTTGTTCCCCAAAACTACGACATAAAAAAATCGATAAATAATAGCTATTGAAGCTTCAATTCTTCTTACTAGTTTTTTCTTCGTTTTATGTTTGTAATTTTTCAAGTGTGCCAGTAAAATAATCTTGAAGTGCTAATCAAAAAGGCCAGTTTAATCTACAATAGCAGTTTAAATAAACAATATGTCCAAATCGTGAAGACGACGACGACGAAGAAGAAGAAAAGGACGATTAATAAGTAGAATTAGTAAATCGAATACCCATAATTTGAAGATGGCGTAAGAGGAAAAACGAACGAACGAACGAGAGGAAGAGAGAGAGAGAGAGAGAGAGAGATAAAGCTTTACGTGCTACCCATTGACGATACCCTTCTCGCCACAGCACTTTACAGCACATCATAAGAAGCGTATAACTGGATGAGGGCCAAATGAAACCATCAAAACCCAACCCCCCTCCCCTCCCTTTCCTTTGGCATCTTAATCAGGCAACGGAGGAGGAGGAGGAGGAGAAGGAGGGGGGGAGGAGAGGCAGGAGGGGCACCGAAGGCGAGAGAGAGAGAGAGAGAGAGAGAGAGAGAGAGAGAGAGAGAGAGTGGTAACAGCCCCGCTAAGTAAGAGACCGGCGCGAACTAATGCCATTACACGGTAGTAAAGCGAGTATCAGAAAATCCCCCAACGTAAGCGCCGACAGACACACTTGGGTTAGCGTAGCCAGCCTTTAATGCTGATCCTGGGCCGTGTTATGGTGTGTCTCCCGAGAAGGGAAGGGAGACACCCTGACTACCCTCCTCCTCCCCCTCTTCCTTTTCTTTACCTCCTCCTTGTTTTCCTCTTCCTCTTTTCCATCTTCTTCCTCGTACACCTCTCCATCTTCTACTTCTTTTGGTCTTCTCCATTTCCATCTCTTTCGCCTTCCTCTTCCTCTTCTCCATATTCTTTCTTCTTCTTGTCTACATCTTCCTCTCCTACATCTCATTCTTCTTGTCTTCCTCCTCTCCTTCTCCTTGTTGTCCTCTTCATATTTTAATCCTCCTCATTCTCTTCTCCATCTTCTTGTCGTCGTCTTCCTCTTCCTCCATCAACATCTTGTCTTCCTCCTCCTGTTCTGCATCTGCTTCTTGTCCTCTTTCTCTTTTCCTTCTTGTCTTCCACTTCCTCTTCTCCATCTTCTTGTCTTCCTCTTCCCCACCTCCGTCTTCTACTTCTTCGTCTTTCTGTGCCTCTCCTCCATCTTCTTGTCTTCCCTGTTCTCTCCTCCTCTTCTAGTCTTCCTCTTCTCCCTCTTCTTCTAGTTCTTCTCTTCTCCTTTTCTTCTAGTTCTTCTCTTCTCCTTTTATTCTTGTTTTCCTCTTCCTATTCTTCCCTTCTTCTCCTTCTTACTGTCTTCTTTCTCTTCTCCTTCTTTTTGTCTACCTCTTCCTCTTCTTCTTCTTCTTCTGGGCGTCGTAGTCACCGTCTTCAACAGCCACTGAGACGAGCCGTGGTATGTCATGGAGTCGAGGAGATTTTGACTTCCAGATGGCATGTAATCCCCAGGATACCACAGGGATACGCGCGGGTGGAACGTATCCCCCCTTCACCCCCAGTATCTATCCACAATATGACATTCTTTCAAAATGTTTCACGACATGTATGGGTGAAGGGAATACCCATATATTTTCTGGGAGTCTTATTTTCGATCAGGAATAAAGGATAGGGGGATACATGGATACTTGATTCATCCACAATATGACATTTTCATTCAACACGAAATGTTATATGGGTGAAGGGGATAACCTTGAATCTTCTGAGTCGTATTTTTTATCAGGAATAGGAGATACAGGGATACATAAGCCGTGATGTATCCACCCTCATCGTCAGGCATTCCTTCTCAAAATTCTTGTCAGCCGGTGTCTCGTTCATTGTAACCCCCAGAGCGACCTCTGCCCAGGAATTTCTTCCTTAAAACCACGCCGGTCTTAATGAGCCATTAGAAGCTCAAGAGGTCATGTCTTCACATTCTACATACTTACTTTTGTATATATACCTACCCGTCTCTATACAGCGTTTGAGTTCTGCGCTGGTAAATGAAGAACATTATCGTTATTATTATCATTATCATTAGCTTGCTAGGGTAATAATAATAATAATAATAATAATAATAATAATAATAATAATAATAATAATAAAAATAATAATAATAATATAACCTCTACTTGAAAGTACAATCATTTTCACTGAAGACACTATTCATATACACTTACCCATAAAAAGTGGTTCCTCTTTTATCTAAAAAAATATATATAATATATGAAATTGTAATAGCCATAATGCCCTCTGGTAAAAAAAAAAAAGTGACCAGTAGATTCTACATATTATATATATATATATATATATATATATATATATATATATATATATATATATATATATATATAATATTTATATATATATATATATATATATATATATATATATATATATATATATGTGTGTGTGTGTGTGTGTGTGGTGTGTGTGTGTGTGTGTGTGTGTTTATATATATAGTTTACATTGCAGTTACTCATTCCCTCGGGTGAGTTTCTTTGTAGCAGCAGGCATAATAATAATAATAATAATTCTTTAGTTCCCACGAAATATCACTACATCCTAACCTCAAACATACCTATTTACCGCTTGCAAATACCTATGGGTGGCAGAGCATGACGAGAGAGAGAGAGAGAGAGAGAGAGAGAGAGAGAGAGGAGAGAGAGAGAGAGAGAGAGAGAGAGAATGAAAATGGGAGAAACAGGAAAATTGAGAGTGAGAAAGAAATAGAGATGAAAATTGAGAAAGGAGTAGAAAGAGGAAAACAGAGAGAGAGAGAGAGAGAGAGAGAGAGAGAGAGAGAGAGAGAGAGAGAGTTGACTCAGGCGGGCCAGGGGCGTAACCCGACGGGGGCGATAAACGGGCGATGGCGTCAGCGGCGTCGTATGTCACTTAGCAGCCTTCCAAAACCAGACCCTATTGAAATGGCCTCCCAACACACTCATCAACCACTCACGTTACAAACGACAGCTCTAAATATACAGCGTGAATTCATCTCGCTGGGAGAACTGGTTCTCTTCAGGTTTCGTGGCGCGGGTCAAAACAGCAACGGCGGAATTGAAAGAGGCTCCTTGTTACAATGTCCCCTTCTGGCGCTTCTGAACTCGACTCTTGCGAACGGACCTTTTCTGGGGACATAAGCACGCATGCGCGTACGTAATCATACGCACAAAAACACAATTCTGTTAAGTAAACAAGATCAACTAAAAGATGTCAGAATGATGCAATCATGTAATAAATAAACCGCTCACACACACACACACACACACAACAAAAATCTACGAAGTAAACCAGAACAACCGAAAGATATTCGAAAGATGCGAAAAAGCAGTAAATAAACAAATATTGCTACGAATCTCATTTCTCTTATAATAAACAGTACGCTTCCAACAAGTAGTTGACACGTCCGGAAGCTACGAATCGAGAAGTAAAGAGTAAACGGTGCAAAATACTTTTATGTGAAAGCAGACGGAAACCCACCCAAAATGATCCACTCTCATTAGAGCCTGATAAAGGCCAAGGCCTCCTCCAATCAACTTGTGTGGACGCCGCTTAAGCAGCCCAATCTCCTGTTCATTTCTCATGCAATCCACGAGCATTAGCTGGAGCCCTTTACCGTTTCCATTACGACACACACCAGCCGTCATTACCCGACATTACCGTCGCCGTCATCACTATGAAACGGCAGTTCCGCTCGCGGCGAGCTCTCTCGAGCACTATACCCAGGTCCTCCTAATTCAATCTCTTGGGCTACAACCGCCCAATCCCGTGCATTACGAGGCCAAAGCGTTATTCATATCAATTTACGACGGGGGGAACATGACGCCTCCGTCATAGTTCTCGCTGGGATCCCTTTTGTAGGGGTTCATTGTTACCCATAATTTAACTTATAGAAATTGATCTGAAGAAAATTAATGTGCTGGGGTTCTGAAACTCTTGTGTGAACAGTTTTCTCACAGGCGATTTTCTTCAATATGATGCAACATTAGCACATTTTTATATTATGTCCGGAAAGTCTTCGTTTTTTACTGTTTATAGAATCTTGAACGAAATAATGTTTGCAAAACAACTAATTTCTCATTAAAAATTTTTTTTGTTTTTCACAAACAGTTTTCGTTAACTCCCTAATAAGGACTCAAGTAAACTTCAATTACGATTATATAACACACCGTAACAACATTACAATCTAAAAGAAAAAAAGCCCACTCCCCCCCGTCACCACACATACGCACTCACACAGAAATAAACAAAAGGAAAACAAAAGCCAGAAGAAAAAAGAAATCCCCACGAAAACGGGACATTTACCCGATGCAAACGCTCATTTCCCCCATCCCGCCGTGTTTATTCCGCGTGAATATTCCAGGGGCGAGATGATTTCGCCGGCGCTGGATTTAAAACAAGAATTCGCCAGCCGTAACAAACCACCGCCAGGTGTCGGGGGAAATCAACCTGTGAGGCCAAGATTTACTGCCAATTTATCCCACCGACACGTACGGGGAAAGATTTTTTCTTGAGAGAGAGAGAGAGAGAGAGAGAGAGAGAGAGAGAGAGAGAGAGAGAGAGAGAGAGAGAGAGAGAGAGAATGGTTAAAACAATAAAGGACAATAAAGATCAAAGCCAAGTAGCTGAAAACCAGAACTGATAATATATATATATACATATATATATATATATATATTATAGATATATATATATATAATATATATATATATAATATATAAAGGTTTTTTTGCCACGAAGGAAACAAAATGAAAAAAGCGAGTTAGCCGAGTACTTTCGGTCCTATTCGGACCCTTAGGGTCCGAATAGGACCGAAAGTACTCGGCTAACTCGCTTTTTCATTTTTTTCCTTCGTGGCAAAAAAACCTTTATTTATACATAGCATCACGTTTTATATACTTCGTGATCAAGTTATTCCATATAAAATATTATAATAATATAATATATATATATATATATATATATCTATATATATATATATATATATATATATACACACGAGGAAGAGGACACTTGTAGCTTAATGCGTATATATGAATCACGGTGATGTGATAAGACTCATATACATATATATATATATATATATATATATATATATATATATATATATATATATATATATATATATATATAAACATATATATATAGAGAGAGACAGAAAAAGAGAGAGGAACACACACACACACACATCACCCCCTTCTCCTCCCCACTTCCAAACTTGCAGCTTCATTAGAACTTCCATCCACGTCGGGGCCCTATCGCATGACACTGAGGACGTGACCGGACTCCCATCTGTCAACGCCGCTTAGTTTCCCGCAGGACGGTATGAGACAGAACCTCCAACGACTCAATAACACTGCTGGTATACAATGAAATACCCATTAGCAACGCCGGGTAATTAAATGACGTGTTGTTTTTAAATCCATGTTATAATTATTATGATGATTATTCAGAAGATGAACTCTTTTCATATGGAACAAACCCACCACAAGAGCCATTGAGTTGAAATTAAATTTTTATTACTATTCAGAAGATGAACCCTATTAATGTAGAACAAGTCAACAACAAGGGCCATTGACTTTAAATTCAATATTATTATTATTATTATTATTATTATTATTATTATTATTATTATTTTATTTAGAAGATGAACCATATTCATAAGGAACAAATTGGCAAAGGGGTCACGGACTAGAAATTAAGACTTCCGAAGAACTAATGTATATGGCGTTCATTAGGAAGAATTAAGAGGAGATAAAGGGAAACAAAGAATGATCTCACTTATTAAAAAAGAAGTAATCAATTGATAAATAGATAAAAATGTATTAAAATGCAAGGAAAACAATATTAGGGTACTAATGTGCATTGCATCTTCGCTTGAACTTTTGAAATTCAATCGCGCGACGTCCTCAGGCGGAGACTTCTCTCTCTGCTCGATGATCACGTCAGAATATACAGGCGGATGTCTTTTACAGTTGGGAATGAGGAGCTTTATTCCGACCCAGGCCCAACTCAGACGCAGAATATTCCAAACTCAATAGGCATGCTGATGCAAAGGAGTACCATTAACCACACTGACATGGCAGAAACAAGGTATGTAAGGAGACCGTGCAGCAACAAGGGAAAACACATGTACAGTCATAAACTCATCAGTTTGAAATTTCTAAAACCTTGCAATACAAGGAGAGAGAGAGAGAGAGAGAGAGAGAGAGAGAGAGAGAGAGAGAGAGAGAGAGAGAGAGAGAAATGACCCACGGAAACAAGAAACGTATGGAGAACTTGCAGCAACAAGGGAAGACACATGTAGTCATAAACTCACATATAAATAATAATAATAATAATAATAATAATAATAATAATAATAATAATAATAATAATAATAATATCCTTTATTTCAGTTCAGGGTCGTATACATGGAATATACAAAATACAGACAGTAACATACGCAATCTAGATACATGAAAATGGAGGCTAAACCAATCGAGGGAATAGAGTACGGTGGGATATCTAAATCCTTGCAATACAAGAGAGAGAGAGAGAGAGAGAGAAACGACCCATCACACATATTGCCGACCTAGACGCAATAAATGAATTCCTCGACCCGAAGGACACATCAGTAAATAACCGAACCGTAACTGCATCAAAGCAATTGTCGCTCGGCGGCGGCGGCGGCGGCGCGGTCAAAACTCCCCAGGCGTCTTCGGCGATCACTGCTGGGTTCGCATTCTACGCCCTACATAGATTTTCTGTGGTGTAGAGGAAGAAGAACAACGCCAGTTCGCCATGGCAGTAGTTAGTTCGCTCTGCTACGTTCTTTTCGTTACAGTTTTCTGTGAGGATTGTAATATAGAGCATTTGCATATCTTTGAGAGGGAGGCCGGCCTCCTCAACAGATTTTAAATCATATACAAGCAAGTATGTATATATAGCATATATAAATTTACAGATATGAAGACATATTTTTTTAATATTTCCTATATGAAGTTATTTTTATTTATCCTTCAGTTTTCTCTTGAATTGATGAGGCGTCAATAATCTAAGAGTTGTGACGCCAGTTTTAGTAGTCATAAATCAATGGTCAATCTCGTTTGTATATCAAAACAGATACCTCTCGGGAGGAGGAATTACGGCAAAATGCAATAATGATGTTGGTGTTGAAGGTTTCAAAGCTTACGAGTGTGTGTATGTATGTATGGGTATATATATATATGATGTATATATATATACTATATATATATATATATATATAATATATATATATACCATATTACATATCACCATATAACATTTACATATACACATATACATATACATTATACATAGATATATATATATATATATATACACATATACATATCATATACATATACCATATACATAACCATATACATTATCAATTATACCATATACATAGAATAATACATATATAATTTATAAAATTTATTTATATTATATTATATATACATAACCTACATAACTTACATTAACATACATCCATACACCCCATGTAATTTTACATACATACATCACATACATCATACATATATATACATATAATATATATATATATATATATATATATATATATTATATATATTTTTTTTTATATATATATATATATTATACCCCTTATACACACACTCTTAAGCTGTGAAACCTTCAACACCAACATCATTATTGCATTTTGTGCTAATCCTCCTCCCGAGAGGTATCCGTTTTGATATACAAACGAGACATATATATATATATATATATTATATATATATATATATATATATATATATATATATATACATATATATATATATATATTATGATATATAGTATATATATATATATATATATATATATATATATATATATATATATTTATATATATGCATACTTTGGACGGCAGAATCCGGGATGGAAAAATCCAAACAAGAAAATGTAGTTCGTCAAAAGGCACATAACCGTACGTGGGAGCTGGTACAAAAGTGATAACGAGAGAGAGAGAGAGAGAGAGAGAGTTCTGAAGAAGTTCATTCCCCATCACAGTCCGACAGGATGGAATGCCATCCTTAGGAGGACTACGAGGAGGAAGCAGTCAATAAGACCCGTGACCCTTGGTGGCTAAATTTACCCAAACCAGGGGCACGGCGCTTCCGTTCCAGACAATGACAAATTGGCCCCAGAAAGTTATTCCTGACCTCTGGATGTGACCGAGAGGCCCAGGGAGAAAAGAATGTACGGGGAGGGGAGGGAGGGAGAACAAAAAATTGAAAAACGCATTCCTTGAGGTCTGACAAGGGCAGTTCAGGGTGCCCTCAGGAACAATGAAGGAAGGAAGGGTTTCCTCCCTCATCAACGTAACGGACACACACATACACGCACTACACGAAACAATAAGCATTTCGGTCACTGTACCGTTTGGCTGAAACAGATCCCCCTTCACTCAAGGGGCTTCGCAACACCTGCTAAGGTTCACCACTTCCGACGCTGATTCTCGCAAAACATTTCAGTAAATCTTAATTCGCAAGCGTTGCTGCATTTAAGGTCAAAATTAGGAATGCCGTTTTTTAATGATGACTTTCGCCAAGATTTCTAAAATACCCCATAGTTCAAGTATATAAACCGTGGAACTTGAAATGTGAAGAATGTTAGGAATCATGTGTACCGTTCAGGTAACAGGACAAAAAATCATAATCAATTCAAGATATTCCGCCCAACAGTACTCCATCCATTTTCTTCCCCCCACAAACTCACTCTCTCTCTAGTAAGACTGACAGATACGTGTTTTAATTAACTATTTCCGGAAAAAAGGATCGAGAGTAAGAATTCACATTCCACCCATCCGTTGAAATTCAGTCTCTGGTGGAACACACAGAGAGAGAGAGAGAGAGAGAGAGAGAGAGAGAGAGAGAGAGAGAGAGAGAGAGAGAGAGAGAGAGAGAGAGTTCACAGAAGGGCACCAAAAGCCAGACCTTCGGGAAACTGCGGTTCTTTCGATATCGAGTGTGAGAAATTTTGAAAATAATTCCATGCCAATCAGACAGGCTCGGTGGGTTTTCCTTAAAGCACCTGGACATGCACTGAACAAGATACTCTTTCCGCAATGCAGTTTCGAAAGGACGAACTCTGAAAGTAACCAAGCGGGTAGGACATTTCATAAAACGCTGACGAGAAGATCATTCCGTAATGCAGTAGGACAAGGAATCTTGAGAAATATAACTATCCGCTACCCTTCACCTTCATATACAAAAATGAGCCATTACATACAAACAATTTTTGCAATATAATCACACATAACTTGTAACTGTATCAGGCAACCCAAAAACCGTACACTTATAAAAAGCAAATGCAAAAAAATTGAACAAGTTCTCACGATTAACATATGTAAACAGTGTCGGCATTCTACAGATGATCATTATCCTACCAATGTAAGGGGTAGATCTTTGGAGGCGGGGAAGGGGGGGGGGGGGAGAGAATTACAGGATCAATGAAGAATGATGTATCAAATGCTTCACTAAATATTGGCATTTTTATAGAAGGCCAACAAGCGTTATAAAATATGATTTAGAGACTCAAGAAACAGAGTATATGTGTGAATACATAATTCCCTAACCGGTAAGTTAATATGTAGCATTGGGATTTCACGTCCTGTGAAGAATGTACAATAAGAAAGGCAAGAGAAAATTAGATAAAAAAGATTACGCAACTAGTAAAGAAATTATTTTTAGGAATATATACAACACAGAAAAACAAAAGAGAAAGGAATATGCACAACAGAGAAACAGACAGATAGATAAGATAGATAGAGAGAGAGAGAGAGAGAGAGAGAGCACAGCCTTGATTGGCACGCACCATTACTGACACCTGGACCCCTTCCGTAGCAGACACCAAACTATCGAACTGGAAGGGGGAAAAAAAGAAAGCAGTAGAGGCCGCCCTACGAGAGAGGGGAAATAAAGACATAAAAAAGGGACGATAAAAAAGAGAGGGTACAAATAACGAGGGAGGGAGAGGAGACTGATCGGTGACAAAAAGGTCGGAAACAATTGTCACAAGTCCAGATGTGTATCGGCCGAGGTTGTCACGAGAGAGACTATTGCAGTAAAGGAAATGGGAGGAAAAACGAGAGAGAGAGAGAGAGAGAGAGAGAGAGAGAGAGAGAGAGAGAGAGAGAGAGAGAGAGAGAGGCCCCCACTATCAAACAAGTGGATAAAAAGATTTCTACCTTGTTTATTAAGAATTATTTCCAGCTTCTGGAAAAATAGATATCCACTGATACCGTAACACCAGCAATCAAGAATATGCATTAAAATCATACACACGAATATTTGACTGGGGTTCCCAAGAAGAATGCACAAAAATACACTGGTGAGATTATGGAAACCACCAGTTCGAGAAAGTGTGTGAATTTCAACTACTGCAATAGAGTTCCCAGACGTCCAAATCTGCTCTTGAAGCGAAGAACACTGACACGGCCGTGGGCCACAGATCAACTCAGTGATTTCTGGAAAGTGTCTGTGATTTAGGAAAATTTGGCTAAAAGGCACTGGGACGCTTTCAGCCATTAGGTGATTTAATCAAGGAAAAGATGATGGAGTGGCTGGACAGCAAGACTGAAGAAAGGAAGTTGGAATGGACGTAAATTAGAAAAGCTAAAAAAAAGTGGGAGCAGCTAGGGGTGAAAGGGATGCTGCATATAGCCTTTAGCAATGCCTACAGTGCACCCCTTCAGGTGTACTAATAGCATTCAACGCCCTACGACGGGTGAAATCTCCTTTATTATTACTCCAATTAGTGCCCTCTTCGTGTTTACTACAATTCTGCATTGATCTGATATTTGAGCCAATAGTAAATTCAAAAGTGTGAAAACAACTTAACTGCGTGAAAAATGTGGAGAGAGAGAGAGAGAGAGAGAGAGAGAGAGAGAGAGAGAGAGAGAGAGAGAGAGAGAGAGAGAGAGAGAGAGAGGTTAATACAAGAAATATTTGATATGTTCCGTGGGTCAGAAGTCAAGTTTTATGCCGAGGGAAAAACCAGTGACAGGGAAAATGGTAAATACACTCGCAGCAGCAAAAATACAATCCCTTGGATTTTTTTTTTTTTTTTTTTTGCATCGTCAAAGAAAACAATTAATGGTAAAATGGGATGGAGCACAAAATCCAGGTGTGGCACCAAAATTTAGCAAGTGAATTTCAGGTATAGAAAAAAAATACCCCAATGAAAAATCAAAATGGAAAGAAATGATAAACAAATGCAAAGAAATATAAATGAATATTCAGGGAAAGAATAAAAGAAAGGAAAAATTAAAATTAAAAAAAAAAAAAATGATAAAATACACGCGAAGAAATTAAAATGAATTGGAGAGATTGGCCAAACTTTTACTCAAGGAAATTGTAAAAAAAAAAAAAAAAAAAGTATAGAGAGAAGAAACTGAAGACACGCGTGAGGCGCTAAAAATAAACTCAGTTTTACACGACAAAGAAAAGGCTGGAAGGATCATAGAAAAATATGCTTGCGGCAACAAATATCAACTGCAAATTTTCCACCTCAAAGAGAGAGAGAGAGAGAGAGAGAGAGAGAGAGAGAGAGAGAGAGAGAGAGAGAGAGAGAGAAATTCAATTTTCACGCCGGGGGAAAAAATGAAAAAAAAAAAAAGAAAAAGAAAAAAATATATATAAATAATATATATATTATATTAGATATATATATATATAGTAATATATATCTATATATATATATATATATAATATATATATATATATATTTATATAATATACCGAATGACAGGAATTGTAAAAACAAATTAAATTTTTATGCCAAATAGCTGGGAACAACTCAAAAGAAAAGCAGCAAAAGGAACCTGTTGCACTTCGGATGCAAACTGCACACATGCAAGATACCCACTTCCCCTCCCCCCTCCTAACTCACAAACCCCAAACCTCCCACCCTCCCACTCCCCTGTTCCCACCACACGCATGACTCTAGGGTCATGCATGACAGACCTCAGGCGTTACAAGAACTATGGTCACTGAAGCAAAAATAAAAGAACATGGTAGAAATGTGTATTCATAAAAAAATGACAAAATGATAATGTTATATTTATTGTCTCTTACCATACTCAGGATATAGCTTCTTCCTTGATAGGTTAAAAACCTTTTGCTAAATATATAGCTTTTCCTTGATAGGTTTAAAACCTTTTGTTAATTATAAACGGAGATGACTAGGACATGTCTTCCGAACCATCCAGGGGAGCATCGTTCGCGATACTTCCAGCATGCAAGTGAACACAGGAAAGACAGTGGTGGCGAAATTCTTTAGAGGCCCTTCGAGCTAGGCTAAGGTTATATATATATATATATATATATATATATATATATATATATATATATATATATATATATATATATATATATATATATATATATATATATATATATATATATATATATATATATATATATATATATATATATATATATATATATATATATAAAAGACTAAGGTCACATTCAGCCAGGTAAGGGTCCAAAGAAAGTTAGTCAAAAGTTTAAGTCTCAGAAAAAGATTAGAAATTAGGGTGAACAGAAAAGCTATATATCCCATATAGGCTACACCACAACTTTTTACTTTTGCCAAAATCTGCATGAATGTCGGCCATCTAGAGCCAGAGTGCTCCAAGAGTGTTTTTTTTTTCTTTTCTCTTGCGGGTCATGCATAAATTACGTGCGCCGCTGAACATCCTCCCCCCACCCCCTCCTTTTTTTCCCGGGGCTGAATAATGTTCTTATAACAACCGCTCCGTAAGCAAAGACCATTTGGAAACATGGCTACTTTTAAAACAGCAAGGCTCCATTTAACACTTGAAATGTGGCCCACGAACAGTTCACATGAATGTAATTACCTCATTTTTATTGGCCCGACAACAATGTGAGAGAGAAAGAGAGAGAGAGATTTTACACATTCCAAAACAGTTACGAAGTCATGAGACAAAACCTACAGTAGTTATGATCTTTTTTCAATCTTCAGCAGTAAGAATTTCCTTTAATGGGATGAAGACGAGAGAGAGAGAGAGAGAGAGAGAGAGAGAGAGAGAGAGAGAGAGAGAGAGAGAGAGAGAGAGAGAGATGGGCACTTATTGTAATAATTACGAACAAAACCTTTCAGAGAATTAATAAATAGATAATAAAAATCAGCACATATGACACCAACAAATTTTTTGTTTTTGTTTCCATAACGGAGCACTAATGGAAGAACAATGTATTCATTGTTCACCAAGAATGGAGGTTCATACGGGGAAAATGTTCGAAGCACGCTACGAGAGAGAGAGAGAGAGAGAGAGAGAGAGAGATGAAATCCTTGCACTTTTTGTTCATTCCAAAGAATGGGTCACACAACTCACTTGACCTACCTTGTTGAACTTGCAAGTACATGAATAGGATTTTCCCTGTGTAAGAATTGGGATCACCGCCCCCCACCCCCACAAGATACCACACCATGGTCCCTGTGGCCATGATTTAAAAGTCTCACTATATTATCAATTTTTTATATAAGTTTCATCATTTCTGGTTCAGGAGCCCAGGAGAACGATTTTTAAATGACCCATTTGGAAGGTGACATGTCGTCCTCCCTTAAATTAGAACCATTGGTTCCTCTTTGACTCAAGGACGTTGTGCGTAAATGGTAAATGTGTACTGTAGATATGTAAACAGATTATAACTTTAAGGCTGTTCATTAGTCATTTTTAATTTTAATTATCTGGTAACACAACAAGACAAATTTCGTTCATTTTACTTCCTTAATTATTATTTTTATTATTTTATCGCCTATAATAGTAAAAAAATAAAAATATCTGGATCATCAAATATGCCAACACTATCTAAGGCATCGCTCCTCCCCCCACACTTAACACTACCTCACCCCACCCACAAGCCTTGACTGAAGTGTGTGTGTGTGTGTGGTTAAACGAGCGTAGACATCACATATCGCATTTCAGACCGTAATTATATTGGAATCCCTCGAAATCTTATTAACCCAACAACGAGAGCTGATTAACACTCCGCGCGCGCGTGTTAGAGCTTGTGTTTTTAGAAATATACTCTGTGTGTGTGTGTGTGTGTGTGTGTGCTGATCAACATGACAGATGAATTCCACCTAAAAACTAGATTATATATATATATTATATATACATATACATATAATGTGTGTGTGTGTGTATTTTTGTCTCAGGACTTTGGAACTCACTTCCTACTTCCGTTTTCCTGCATTATGAGATATTTTCTTGATGATTTATATTGTGATTTCTTCGGACCTGGGCACTAGAATGGCACCTGCCCGTCCTATTCTCCTGAGTTTAGGAAAATAAAATTAAACTACCCACAAACATATATATAATACTACTGTCCATTTACAGACGGGGTGCTGTTGCAAGCTTATGACCCAACTCTCCTTCAGCCTCGCGTAAATGGTTGTGATCTATTTTATTAAGTTATCAACACCTATACTATTATTAATAATATTATCCAGGGGTTATCAATTTTCAAAACAAACTTCTGATTTTCCTCTTTCTGAGTATTTAAAGGAGCTTGCGTAGGTTTCTGAAATATAGTTAATTTCCAGAATATCAAGGTAGGCTGATGAAGATGCAGTCGAATACACTCAGTACATTGACCTCAAAAACCATCTGCCCAATTACAACCAAAGTATACGACATTTAAATTCCTTAGTCCTTTGTACACTACCACAAGGACAGAGAATAAAAGCGAAGAATTTCCACACACACACACACAGAGAGAGAGAGAGAGAGAGAGAGAGAGAGAGAGAGAGAGAGAGAGAGAGAGAGAGAGGACGTTTGCAGTTTCCTTCCTCCATGATACACTCGTACTTTAATTTTCCCTTTTTCTTGAGAGAGAGAGAGAGAGAGAGAGAGAGAGAGAGAGAGAGAGGTTTGCAGTTTCCTTCCTCTATGATAGACTAATATTTTTTTTTCATTTTTTCTTTTGAGAAAGGACCATGAAAGCCTGGGACCGGTGCCTTGATCTCCGGGAACATGAAAGAAGAAAGACGCGGGATGTATACAGGTTCATTCATTTCATGAAATGAAAACAACGGTATTAAAGCTTATCTCTCTCTCTCTCTCTCTCTCTCTCTCTCTCTCTCTCTCTCTCTCTCTCTCTCTCTCTCTCTCTCTCTGTTGGTGAAGGCTATCTTCCTCCTCTGCTTGCAGAGCAACTTGCGCGCGTGTGTGTGTCTGTGTTTGTATATATGTTTCCTATGTTTATTTATATATCTATGTATATACATGTATATGTATTTATATATGTACGTACGTACACATACACATATACATAGGTATGTGTAGGAACTCATGTATATATACACACAATATATATATATATATATATATATATAATATATATATATATATATATATATATATATATCACACACACACACACACACACACATATATATATATATATAGATATATATATATATTATATTATATATGTGTGTGTGTGTGTGTGTGTGTGTGTGTGTGTGTGTGTGTGTGTGTGTGTGTGTGACGAAATAAATTATTCTTGCAAGACCCAAAAACGACTGAAATGACTGTCAAAAGAATTACCTGAAAAGATCTTACTGCAAAATAATTCCTGGGGATCCAGAAAATCATTCTCAAATCTTTGGAACACACAGAATTACAAAACTGTCAAAAAACTCAAAAATAATACTATACAGAATGCCTTCCCCTTCCAAGGAGAATTCTATCTTCATGAAAGTACAATTCTCTCTTATTCAACGAGTAAGAAAATAACTCTTTATATAGGCTTCCCCCTTTATAGGAACCCAACCCCCCCCCTCTCTCTCTCTCTCTCTCTCTCTCTCTCTCTCTAAATGAGAGTAACCAACGCACACATTTTGTCTTATGAAAAATAAACAAAGCTTCTCTCATCATAAGCTACTACATCAAATATGCAACAAGCCCCAGAAAGGAAGGAAGAATGGAGAGAGAGAGAGAGAGAGAGAGAGAGAGAGAGAGAGAGAGAGAGAGAGAGAGAGAGAGAGAGAGAGAGAGAGAGAGAGAGAGATTTTCACAATGTTGAAAAGAAAGAAGGATAGAGAGCAAGAAAAAATTTCCCAATGTTGAAGGTGTTCAAGAGGAAGTTCAAGAGTAAATATTTACCACATCATTTTCGGAAATCAGACATATTTGACAACCATTTCAAACAACAATTCTGAAAAAAAATTAAAACAAATTGACTGGACATACTTTTAAATACGTTAAGATGAAGCACTTTCACTAACTTATTGCAAACCTCTGAATTTATGTTTACTTGTAAGCCTACAAAGTCTTAACACTGCTAATCATGTGTCCAACATAGGGAAACTCTTTCACAACTAATAATTTTTCACAGGTCATCCAGATAATCATCACGTAAATACCGTATGAACAGCCGCACTCTTTAATAATAATAATAATAATAAACACTTAACATAAACTACAAACAACTTTAATTTAGTACTATGAAGTAAACCTCTTTCGAAAAATACTGCACCGTTTCAAGACAAAAGCCCTCTTTCTTCTTGACGCAAGGCAACTACAATATTAACAAGACAACATCTCCATAATTCAGCAGCAGACAAGTATCTAGAAGGCCTTCGGCATCTTACAACCCACATCTATTCCCCATAATGGGTTCCCTCCCAAGACATTTTTCATTTTCTTCTCATTTTCCTCCCTGGAGAGACGGCACCGTCAGACGAAGCAAAGGGAGTCGCTGAATGGACTCGCAAAAGTTAAAATTTTCGAGGACCTCTTGAAACATCTCCCCCAAAACGAGACACTCCCTTCTGCTTCTCCCCCTCAATAACCCAATGGCTTGAAGTGATATTATAAGCTACTTCAGTCAGCTCGAATCAACCCTCTGATAATTAAACTATTAATGGGTTTTCAGAGCATTCTTCTTCCAACACCACAGGAATATAATAAACTTATCAAAGTAACTACGAAAGATAAAAATATAGCGCTCTAATTCCATCTAATGTGAAATGACCATTTAATCTCTCTCTAATATCACTCCTAATGGCATTTTTAAGAAACAAGAAATAAAGACATGAAAAAAGGTTAAGGGAAATAAATATAGTTATGGAAAATACAAGAATGAGAGATGGGTTAAAGAGCGGGCACGAAGGATCTATATACACAAGAAAGGTCCAAGGATACATACAGCTAAGATCCAAGGATATAAAAATGTTCAAGGATACAAGAAAGGTCCAAAAATACAGTTAAGGTCCAACGATACAAGATAGGACTAAGGAGACATAAAAGAACAAGAAAGGTTCTGGTATAGAGGAAAGGACCAAGGATAAAGATGATGTCCAAAACTACAAGGAAGATCCAAGGATAAAGGAAAAGTCCAAGGATACAGGAAAGGTCCAAAGATACAAGAAAGGTCCAAATGTAAAGGAAAATTCCACGGATACAGTAAAGGTCCAAAGATACCATAAAGGTCGAAGGATAAAGGAAACGTCCAAGGATACAGGAAAGGTCCAAAGATACAAAAATGTCCAAAGATACAAGAAAGGTCCAAGGATACAGGACCGGTCTAAAGATACAAGAAAGGTCCAAGGATAAGGAAAGGTCTAAAGATAGAAGAAAGGTCCAAAGATACAAGAAAGATCCATAGATACAAAGGTCCAAGGACAAAGGAAAGGTCCAAAGATAAAAGAAAGGTCCAATGGTACCAGGAAAGTCAAAGGTCTAAGGATCCAGGAAAGATACAAAGATACAAAAAAAGGTCCAAGGATACATGAAAGGACCAAAGATACAAGAAAGGTCCTAGGATAAAGGAAAGGGCCAAGGATACAGGAAAGGTCCAAAGATACAAGAAAGGTCCAAGGATAATGAAAAGGTCTAAGGATACAGGATAAAGGAAAGGTCCAATGGTTCCAGGAAAGTCAAAGGTCTAAGAATCCAACAAAAGTCCAAGGATAAAGGAAAGGTCCAAAAATACAAGTAAGGTCCAAGTATAAAAGAAAGGTCCAAAGATACATGAAAAGTTCGCGGATACGAGAAAGGTCAAAGGATAAAGACCGGAGAGACAGACAAGAGAAAAGATGGCCATTACGTTCAATCAGGTTATTGTTGGAAGATTTGTACTGAATACTGACTCAACTTCAAAAGGAAGTTTGGGATTCTCTGTGGAACAAAATTACGTTAATCCACAAGGTTATTCAAGCCATTATTTACTCTTTCTTTCTCCCTCTCTCTTCTCACACACGCAAACACACACTTCAACTCTCTTTTATATGTATGTATGTATTACACGAGTATACAAACACACATTTATAAACGTATATATAATCAATCTTCGTTTCTGTATATCTCTCTCTCTGGATCTTCAATCATCACAATCTTTTTTGAGAGAGAGAGAGAGAGAGAGAGAGAGAGAGAGAGAGAGAGAGAGAGAGAGAGAGACTAGGCCTTCAGTCTATCCAAAGTAAAGACTACCCTCCAACGAACACACCACCACCACCATGTAGCCTTTCTCATCCGCTGCCAAGAACCTCGTGCATATTTCATTACAGATGCTCAGAAGAAGTGCAGCCTTTAGCTTGGTCTGTAAAATTCAGGAAAATCCAACATCCTTTATTCCTTTTTTCTTTCTAGGAAAGAGGGGGAGGAGTGAGGAGCAGGGAGAGGGAGATGGGGAGGGAGAGGGATAGACCCTTCCTTCTCACCTACGTGAAGGGATATACCGGTAATATTTCAAAGGCTGTATAAAATAAACACAGGTTATAAAGTAGGCGTACTTTTGGCGTAGACTTTAAAATTCAAGGAAGTCCAACCACCCTTTTTTTAGGTGTGTGTGTGTGTGGGGGGGGGGGGGGCGGTTGTTAAGTGGGGGCGATGGGGGAAGGGTTCGCCTCCTCACCAACTCTGGGAAATATTTTTACAGGTCGTGTAAAATGTAGTACTAGGGCTATATATCACTAGTTCTTTTCGGTATACGCGGCAATGCTACTAGAATGGTATTTTACATTTTTTTCTCTTAATAAAAGAAAACCATGAGTTTATCATATAATCACTGACCTAAAACCAATCATTTTCGTTTTCTTAATCGACATTCAACCACTTTTTACTTCCATTTAAGAGTCGATAACCTTCAATTATCTTTTATCTACGTACAAAACATTTTATCTTAATCATGACAAAGAATAACGTTACAATTTTCTTGGAGTAGACGACGAGAAGTCTTCAACTTTTCCTTTATATTACTTCTTGTTGACAACTACTGCGTCCCTTTTCTTGTATCAACATGAACCAACTTTTACTTAATCTTGATAGCAACGAATAACTTTTTCTTTTTGTTGACGAGCTGCAAAACTCATTTACACATGTCAAATTTCCTTATCTTAGCTTTGACTACCAAGTAGTAACAAAAAAATACCAATCTACCTGTATATCTATAAATGTGTGTGTACATATACATATACATACATATATATATATATATATATATATATATATATATATATATATATATATATATATATATATATATATATATATAGAGATGAGAGAGAGAGAGAGAGAGAGAGAGAGAGAGAGAGATAGGAAACAGCAACCCTCCCCTCGACAGATCCCCGAAGAGAAACAATGAATACAAAGCAATCCCATAAAGCATCCCTCAGCTAATAGTGTAAGCGCACGTCACAACAACGAGGGGAGGAAAAAAATAAGACTGGAGAGACGCGGCGCTCGATGACGGGGGATGGGAAAAGGGCAAGGCAGATTTAAGGCCAAAGATAACGTGAACTAGGGAAGGAGATGAGGGTAAAACTAGAGAGAGAGAGAGAGAGAGAGAGAGAGAGAGAGAGAGAGAGAGAGGGGGGGGGGGGACCCAATAAGAAAAGAATGAGACGAGTACGACGAGTAACATAAATGGAAGAGAGAGAGAGAGAGAGAGAGAGAGAGAGAGAGAGAGAGAGAGGGGGAGCATCACAACAGAGACGAAGAGAGAGGAGGGGAAAAGGAGAATAACGGAGACGACCAAGAATTATTGTAGGGTTGTTTACGGGGATACTTTCACTACGCTAATGATGCTGCGCATATATCTATGTCCTTGCGTATGCGCAAGCGCGAGCGCGCATAAGCCTGCTCCCACCAAGTGTTAGGGGAAACGTCTAGGATTTTATATATATATATATATATATATATATATATATATATATATATGTGTGTGTGTGTGTGTGTGTGTATGTACCGTACATTTACATATTTACATCCTTTTCTCTGATTTATACACACACACACACACACACACACACACACACACACACACACACACATATATATATATATATATATATATATATATATATATATAATATATATATATATATATATATATAACTCAGAAGTGGATGTAAAGGTACGATACGAACGACAATACAATAAATGCAAAAAGAAACACAAGATAAACAAATATATTATAAATAAGAATTTTAATTAAAAAAAAAGACGAAAATGGGAATGATACTTCATTATATAAGCGAATATCGTCAGAAAATGACAGGCAGAAGGTCAGTTCAGTACCCAGCGATTTCTCCTTTATTTCGGCACCGTCGTGGAAGGAAATTGCAAGTTCACATGCGTACTACGCCCATGTTCTTAACGTAAAGAACGTTAGGAATACGAAACACATCGCGAGAAATAAATGTATGAAAAAATAAAGAGTATGAAATGTATGGGAATATATAACGTACGAAATGTATGAACAAACCACAACAAAGAAGTATGAGAAATACAATGTACGAAACATTTGCATAAATACCATATATGATATGTATGAAAAAGAATATATATGACGTATATAAAAATACAATTACCAAATGTATGAAAAATATAATGTATGGAATGTATAAAACACACAAATATATAATGAGAAGTGAAGCACAAGTAAAGAGAAAATACACCAACAAATGGCTCGACGGAAAAACAAATGATTATTACAATACGAAATACGAAAAGTGACGAGAATAAAAGAAGGAAAGATTATTTCAACGTAGATAAAATGATTTCGACATAAAAAAATATTAAATCGGAAAAAGAAAATAAAATGATTTGGATAATGATTAAAACTCTTATTCTGATGCACAAACACGCTATCCTACGTATAAAATCAACCTTTTGACACTTAGATAGAGAATTTGTTACCTTTACAGGATCCTATTTGTAACTGAAATATAAATCCATTTTCAACCCAAGATTATACATACATAAACTCATATACATACACACAAACACACACACATTAAGCTACAATTGTTTAAAATCCGATTGACGCTACTTGTTGATAGCCTAGTGTTAACGACCTTTGGTGATATTCCCGAAGTAGCGCGGATTGGTTAAGTATTCGTAGCTTAAGTTTAAATATAAATCACGGTGATGTGGTAAATATTTCTTGTATGTATGTATAGTAACATAATATAATAGATAATAGTATATATATATATATATAATATATTATTAATATTAGGACATATAAGAGGAGAGAGAGAGAGAGAGAGAGAGAGAGAGAGAGAGAGAGAAGCATTTAAACAAAAACAACTTCCCTACATAAACTTTTTAATATCGAACTGGGATGAAGTGACCTACCCGAGCAGTAGATGACCTATTAAAGAAAATGTATGGTTTATTTTAACGAAAAACGAAATATGGACATACCCGTAAACGACAGCAAGTTCTCGTAACATAAATGAAGCATTTCCTTTACAAAATAAAGGAAATGTTGCAAAGAAAAGATTATTATCTACTAGTGTTGAGAAGGTCCATTTAAAACAGATGCCCCTACATGGCATCAGGAAAATAAATGGCTTCCTAGACAAACTATTATCTATACAAATAACTATACATTCAACCACTTGCAGAAAATGAACCCGATAACTGGGAGCGAGCGTACCGGCCGAAAAATAAAAAAAAATTAAAAAAAAACCGGTGAATAGGTAAAAGAAAACGGAAATCATACACAGAAAATGGGAATCACAAGACGCAAATTACGAGGGGAGCGAAACGACAAGAAATCTCTGATAAGGAAAGCAATAACACTATTTCCCAGAGAGATAAGGCAAGGGGAGGTGGGAGGTCTACCTACACAAAACGTCGCCAGAATAACCCAGGCCGGAATCGAGATCGAGTCGATTGTATTGGATAAAACCAGTTCTCTCGCGTTAAAAGGCACATTAGTGATGGGGTGAATACTTGGAAGATAAAACCAGAGATTGTAAGGAAATTATAATAATAATAAAAATAATAATAGTTTGTGAATACCAGTGTATCGATAAGAACTTGCAGTGTCCGAAATAATACGAAAATCGGCATTACAAAATAGTATTCATATCGCATAAAATAAACACACGAGTAACACAATATATATACTATATATATATATAGTATATATATATATATATATTCTTTACCGTGGCACTGACACCTCATCAGAAAACCTTTCGTCCTAAACTCTTTTCGTCTTTATCACCTTTGGTTATTTGATTTTTTCTCGTGATCTAATTCTCTATCTCTTCTCTCTCTCACTATATATATACATACTATACATACATACTATATATATACATAATATATATATATTATATATATATATATCTATATATATATATATATATATATAGAGAGAGAGAGAAGAGAGAGAGAGAGAGAGAGAGAGAAAATCAGATCACGAGAAAAAAATCAAATAACCAAAGGTGAAAAAGACGAAAAGAGTTTAGGACGAAAGGTTTCTGATGAGGCGTCAGTGCACGGTAAAGAATGGATACAGATGGCACTGGGTGGGAGGACGGATGGGACAGAACCGCCCCCTCCCCCCCAAACCCAACAAACCCACCAGCCCCACCGTTCTCGTACTTCACCAAAACCTGGACAGCCTTCCATCCTACCCGCCCCCTTCTTTCCAACCTCCCCGGCAATGAAGACTATACCTACACCATACTCTCTCTCTCTCTCTCTCTCTCTCTCTAATTTAATGGCCTGGAGAAGTGGGACTGGACCTCATGAATTTTCTTGCTTAAACGTGTTAACCTCATAATTTTTCAAGACGGACCCCACACACTCATTCACGTAAGACAAATAAAGAGAATGCTGGTCCCACACACACACACACACACACTCTCTCTCTATATATATACATATATATCAATCTATCTATTACACAAGACCAAAAAGAAACATGTTGGCATGTGTTTGTAAGTGCTTCTATGATCTATACTTGAAATAAAAAAAAAACAACCTGATATAATCTGTATTTAAAACAAACCTTTTGCAATGCATATATAACGAAATGTCAACGAATATATCCCTACACGGCCGTTGCTATTCACACTTCAAAATCGGCCGTCACGTCACAATCAGTCCCGCTCGGTGCGCGCATCATTATTTAACAGTGAACAATGTATCAATAGCAATTGCAACGATGTACAATTGACAATAATCATGCATCCTGCGAAAACGTGAATGAAAAGAGAAGGAATTACTGTAGAGTAAGCTCGATTTACTTATGCACACATGTCACCATTGGGTCTGCACACGTCACCTCAGAATAGCGTCATCATCAGTCAAACAACCCTACGCCCATAGACGAGTTCGAATCATTTGCGTGTGTGTGTGTGTGTGTGTGTGTCGGGGTGGTGGGGGAAATAGTTCGTTGTTGTGGGATATGATTCTGCTAGCCAATATGCAGGAAGCAGCATGCAAACTTCGCTCAATGGGTGAAGTTGGATATGATGTCATTGTCTTTACAACGAGAGAGAGAGAGAGAGAGAGAGAGAGAGAGAGAGAGAGAGAGAGAGAGAGAGAGAGAGAGAGAGCAGAAACCGGAAAAAGAACGGGTCGAGAATCTCGAATCGCCGCATCTGAACCTTATCAGAGGACGGGCCAAAATATATATATAATAAAGAGAAAAACTTTTTATATCTCTCCCACGATTAAAAGGAGACCGAAGCCATCTTTGGTCATAAACGTTTTGGGATAATGGAGACATTAAAGAGATATATCACCGTTCATTTTTCATATAAACTTATCCCCCGGACCCTATTAACCCTGTTTTTTGGCCGAACAGTCTCTCCGAAAGTATGTTTGCTGAGCGTTGTGGCATCATTGTCTTAGCCGCACGATCTTTGAGAGAGAGAGAGAGAGAGAGAGAGAGAGAGAGAGAGAGAGAGAGAGAGAGAGAGAGAGAGAACTGTCCTTTTACAATGTTCGACTAAAGACCAAAAAGGGGATTTAGGAGAGAGAAGGATCCACGATCATCACTAATGCCACCAAAAAATAAACAAATAAATAAATAAATAAAATAAAATACAATTAACGCAAAAATCCTAAGTGAGAGAGAGAGAGAGAGAGAGAGAGAGATATTTTCATGTAGTAGTTTTCGTCATTACTTGACTCATTTCATAAAAGTACACACACACAACCACACACACACACAACACACATATATATTATATATTATATATATATATATATGATATATATATATATATATAATATATATATATATATATATAAAGATGAAAGGTATAAGGAAGGCCATTCCAGTCTCTGAAGATCTTTAACTATTAAATAATAAATTCATAACAAAATGACTATCAATAACCTATCAGGAAACACTGGGCTGGTATTCACAAGGGTTGGGGCACGCAACCAACCACATCCACCGGAATGCTTCACCAGCCTGTGGTGAAAGGGACACACACACACACACACACACACACACACACATATATATATATATATATATATATAGATATATATCTATATATATTATAAATGTAAATAAATTCTTCTGTTAAAACTGGATACGTCTCAAGTACAAAAGGCCCATTAAAACACTCTGGTTTAAAACTAAGGACTATATTTCGGTGGACTAACTTCCACCCTTATCATGCAGTGAATCACTACCTGATAAGGGTGGAAGTTAGTCCACCGAAATATAGTCCTTAGTTTTAAACCAAAGTGTTTTAATATATACATATAGATATATGTAATTATATATACATATATATGTATACATATATATATATATATATATATACATATATATAGATATATATAGATATATATATATATAATCACGTCCGTTCGATCTTTAGAAATGAGCATAAGGATCTCAATGGCGAAATCCAGTCGAATTAGCCCCAAAATAGCGTAAAAGTAGCACCAATCACACTTCACTAGGAGAACGAAAACACAAAACAGAAGCATGACGCGCCAAGCATTAGAGAGAATTTAATGCATACAAATGGAATGAAACGTACACCCAGCGGGTATATTCAGACACATTCAGCCCACAGCTCTCCGGAGATTAAACCGCGAATTCCGAAGACAATGGGACCTTTTCTCTCTCCGCTAAGCAGCGGATAACCTCAATTTCACGCGGAGGCTGCAGCTGTGGTCTTTCATCGGATGGTCTTTTCATCACTTTACGTGGAACAATAAGACTGACACCTTTCACACTCGTTCGCCAAGTCGGGTAAAATAGAGAACCCTCCACTCTCCCCCACCCCCGGCCGGGGGCTCTCTCTCTTCTAATGTGCATGAATACAAATGTACAACGTACTATTAAAATGTATGTGCGAGCAAAATACAAAATACAAACAGTACCGTAAATACAGAGCTATGCGCACACACACTAATATATATATATATATAATATATATATTATATATATATATATATATATATATATATATATTAATATATATATATATCCCAAAAAAACCCACATTTCATTATGCTCTGAATCCGAAAAAAGAGGGGAAATGAAGTAAATCCTTAAAACCAGTGGGATTCGAACCCATGCCGGCTTGGGAACATGACGTCATAACTGGACCTATTGCGCCATCCAAAAGGGTCAGCTCTGACCTCATTTTCCAAAGCTAGTAGGCGTCGAATTTCAATCAGGGAGAGGGAAATGCTTCACTCATTTCGCTTCCGTATTCCGTATTCAAGTATTCCGATGGTTTCGGAAGCGTAGGCAGCAATCACTGGAAATGAGGTATATATTTAGAAGCTGCAGCACATATAATGGTCTATATATTTATGTGGGGATTGTTACCTAAAATATACATATATACATACATACATCATACATACACACACACACATGTACATCTGTATGTATATATAGGTTTATATATAAATTATAATACATTATATACATACATATATATATATATATATATATATATATATATATATATATATATATATATATATATCCATAGAATATATATATGTGCGTGTGCATGTATGTATGTAAAACAAGCTTATTTATAATTTTATGAGGATATGACTCGTACACAAAAGAAATGTACACAAACACGGCCTACTAAAATTTCTCCAGGGAGAAAACAGCACCTCTCTCTCTCTCTCTCTCTCTCTCTCTCTCTCATTTTGTCTCTTCACTACAATCTGTTCAATCCTACTTAACCCTCCTGAGCCCGATCAGGCGAGACTCTATATTAGGAAAGGCTAAGTCCTGGAACCAATATATGCAAATTCTGTCGCGCTTCGCCATTCCAGCAAAAAGAAAGAAAGAAAAAAAAAGTTTTTGTCTTCATGCACTGAGAATAA
The DNA here is from genome assembly GCF_015104395.2 of Macrobrachium nipponense. NCBI lineage: Eukaryota > Metazoa > Arthropoda > Malacostraca > Decapoda > Palaemonidae > Macrobrachium > Macrobrachium nipponense. Next base: position 30,314,837 of record NC_087218.1, on the reverse strand, counting down.
GTTTAATTCCTATCGCCCGATGAGAATCGCCTCTTGCCTAAAATTCAATAGGGAGTTTAATTTGCCCAGCCCCAGTCTCTATCTTCTCTCTCTCTCTCTCTCTCGATCTCGCTCTCTCTCTCTCTCTCTCTCTCTCTCTCTCTTCCCTCTATATATAGTATACATATATATATATATATATATATATATAATATATATATATATATATATATATATATACTATATATATATATATAAAGCGGATATACTATATGATCAGTTTTCCCTAGCGGTTATTATTTTATTGTAATGCGCTGGATAACCAAATTACGCAAATACACACTACACAAGAGACATTTCCATGTAATGTTTTTATTTTCTTTCTCAAGTAGTGCCCTCTGGAGGTGTGTGTGTGTGTGTATGCATGTCTGTATACATATACAAATATATGTGCGTGTGTGTGTGAGTATGTGTATGTAAGGAAACTCCGACTATGAAATAACATTTTCAGTTGCACAAAATGTTCCTCAAAGAGAGAGAGAGAGAGAGAGAGAGAGAGAGAGAGAGAGAGAGAGAGAGAGAGAGAGAGAGGAATAATCATTCTCGACTCATAAACAGAGCAACTCATTTCACCGCTGATCGATGACAGATAAAATAACACAGACCTTTTTCCCCAAAACCAAACTTCCAGTGATTCGCGAGGTAAAAATATTTTTTTTTCTTTACCCGTCATAGATTTCTGTTAAAAACAATTAACTGAATTCGTGAAGGGAAAGCTGACAGGGAACTTTTAATTGGTTCTTTCATTTTTCCGACAATGGAAATAAATTAAGAGGGGAACAACTTTGCATGAGAGTCGCGCCTTCTCTGTTCTCTGCTCTGAATTACATCAACACAAAGGATGAAATTCGTTCGGATTTGCTTGGCGCTGATTTCATTCTAATCCCGTGCTATTCTAACCGCAAGGACGGTACGCGCGCGCACGCACACGCCCACACACACATATATATATTTAATTAACAGGAATTTTATTGATTAAAATGCAAGTCCAACGCTATTGTGATGAGGAACCCTGATGAAAAAGGGATTTTGACAATGGGAGAAAAAGTAACGTTCATTCTTTCTCATATATATATATATATATATACATATATATATATAATATATATATATATATATATATATATATATATATATATATATATATATATATATATATATATATATATATATATATATATATATATATATATATATATATATATTCCCAACTCTTGAGCAACAGATACTCTGTTAACGAACCACTACATGCAGTTCACCGCCAAAGCACACAATCGACTACGCAACAATGTATATACTATATAATGAGCAACACCTAGCGGTGTGCCTCGGAATATCTTAAATTACTTGCGGACTCTTCTCCGATCCAAATACGGATTCAGCAGAAGGGTCGCTGAATAAATCACACAATGGTTATAGTACTTGCAAAAACTCGATGGTGTCTTGGCTATCTGTGAGATGGGACCTCAATACGGAAATAAGAAAATGATTAATGTACACCTAAATAGGTCATAAGAAATTGGTTAATGTACATCTTAGGTATTGCGAAACTGATTATTGTACATCTAAGAAACTGAATAATGTACATATAAGTATACGAAACTGATTAATTTACATGTAAATAAGGTAATACACAATTGATTAATGTACATCTAAAGCAGCGGTTCTCAAATTATGGGGCGCGGCCCAAAGTTGGGTCACGAGATAAAATTTGATGGGTCGCAGGGACACAGGCAAAGTATCAAGCTTTCAGTGTATTTCAGTTACTTAATTGAATTCTTCTTTTAACCACAAATTGCTTATGTAATTTATGCTCATCCTCCCCACAACATCCTCCCTCCTCCTGGTACTATGGATCCCACTACTTTATAGTTTTGTGTATATACCACTGTACAATTTCTTTCTCTTTACTCTGGGTGACGAAGGATTGAAATGTTCCAGATAGGGTCGCTAAGGAAACAGTTTGAGAACCAGTGATCTAAAGTTAAACGACACTGATTTTTGCACATCTAAACAAGAAAATACGAAGCTGAATAATGCACATTTCAATTCGGAAATAAATGAATGCGAAACTAATTAATATATACTGTATAAAAGATAAAATACAGTAGAATTTACGAACCAAAAGCAGTAACATGAAAAGCAAAAACGGAAGTAAAATAACGGCTCCACAACAACACTAATAAAGAGATTATTATTGGTGTGATGAATGAAAGACCTCTGGAACTGATTAAAATCAGTCCGTTTCTATCGAGCGTAATTTTGACATATTGTTCACGATACGCTTAAAATCCTAATACTGCATCTTTGACAATAAAGCAAGAATTAAACTCAAGAAACACTTATTTCATCCTCGACATTCAATAATGTGATTTCTCCAAATCTGCAACACCAATAAAATTAATATGAAAAAAGGTTTAAAAACTTCAAAAAAACCGCGAAGCAAAAAATATAATAAAATATAAACAGAAAAATTACAAATAGCCACAATTTTAGTTACAACTGCAACGCACAAACACGAGACAATACAAAGGCAAAACTACAAAGTACTTGCATCTGGATAAGCGCCCTAGAAATGTTCCCAACGGATATTGGACGGGGGTCCTACCCCTGGGATAATGGACGGGGTTCCCAAACCACTTAAATCTCCCAAACGCGAGATCAGGGGGAGCTTAGGGCCAAATGAAGGATGTAGGATGCAAAGCGGAGACAGTTAATGAGAGCCCTGTTTGAAGAAATGACACCCGAGGATCTCCTTTACACCCAAGGGGGCAGGGGGGGGATGGGGCGGAAGGGGAGGATTGTGAGGATAGAGGGGGAGAGGAGGGACAACGGGGTAGGGTGTAGGACTCCTTGGTGTAGGATGTATCCTTCGGGAGCTGAACCTCCACAGAATAATCTCCAGCTTCAATGGTGCTACCGACACTCCAGAGGAAATGATCTCTCTCTCTCTCTCTCTCTCTCTCTCTCTCTCTCTCTTGTTTCTGCCAGGAGGAGACTGGGAGATATTCTGAAGTATATACTTATTTCACACACTGCAGACTCTCAATAGAGACAGACACACAGACAATTTTTAATATACTATTACTGCAACATTAAACTTGAGAAATACTTCCTTTCAAATACTTCGCTATAAATGATTTCACTCCCAACTGTAACTTGTAGTTGTATCTTTCGTAAAAACAGAACAGAGAATGCAAAATTAATTCATTTCAGTTCAAATTTAAAAGACATTTAAATTTTTTTACATCTGATATTTATCAACTAGATATATATATATTATATATATATATGTATGTATATATATATATATATATATATATATATATATATATATATATATATATATATATATAGATATATATATATATAGTAGAAGCCACGAAAGAAAGTGAAACAGTGGAGTCCTGCAAGATCTTTCGACTCAGTGTACTTTACTTAGCAGACTCAGTCGAAAGATGTCGTAGCAAACCAACTGTTTCACTTTCCTTCGTGGCCTCTGCCTTTATTTACATATTCATCACCTTCCAAATTTCGGTGATTTAGTTATAAATACATATATACACACTTTATATATATAGGTATATATAGATAATGTACGTACATATACAAAACCTACGTTACAACAATAAAACAAAACTTCTAAAAGATATTTCGAACACGAGAGGATAAACTGTGAGAGAGAGAGAGAGAGAGAGAGAGAGAGAGAGAGAGAGAGAGAGAAAGCGAGCTTGCATGCGTGCAAACAATCCATATTTATGTCATGAAAGCAGAAATATAGTTTAGGCCAGTTGGGTTTTATCTTGAAATGATCAGTTTTGCATCTTCCAGACTCATCTCTTTTTCGATACATCACCTGTTCGAAAAATTTAGAAGCCCTTCCTCGCTCTCTGGGGCAAAAATATCGCTCTCCGCTCTCTCTCTCTCTCTCTCTCTCTCATAAAGATCCCTGTTATATAAATTAACATAAAATAGAATATGATGAAAAAGTTACCGTGGAAGAATTAGCCCTTGTAAACACTACCCAATATTCTCTTCTCTCTCTCTCTCTCTCTCTCTCTCTCTCTCTCTCTCTCAGAACCCTTTTTATTTTTCTCTTTACCCATCCTCCCTGTTGATCGAGGATAATGGCAACAAACTTTTTATTTTTTTTTTATTCACGTGACTAATATCGTCCGAAGCAATTTAAAATAAATCAAGATAACAGCAACCTCTTTTATCAAATAATTTGCTGTAATTAACCATCGATCCATCATGATGTCGCCGTTGTCTGGCGATCAAGATACTCCACAGAGGGAAGGGGGAAGGGGAGAAGGAAATGGGTAGGGGAAGTGGAAGGGGGAGGGGAGGGCGAGGAGTTTATGTAATCTCCCTGCGATCACACATCCCACCTACCACTAACAACCATCCCATCCCTAACCCCCACCCAGTCCTAACCCTACCACCCCCATCAAACACTTTCAAAAGCTCATTCCTCTTCTTTTGCAAGCCATTTAACGCAGTTTCTGGCCAGAGAGAGAGAGAGAGAGAGAGAGAGAGAGAGAGAGAGAGAGAAGAATGTTTAGTAGTGTTTAGAGCTTATTCTTTTACGGAAAATATTCCATGTGTAGAGAGAGAGAGAGAGAGAGAGTCGAAGAACATCAAGGCAGGATTAAAACTCGTTTCTCCAGTCGGTGTCATCGCTTAACTTGATTAAATGTCAAGAGTTAAGACTAATGAGGGTGGAAAAGCAACGTAGTCCAGCTAAACAAGACGCAAAAAAAATTTTTTTGAAAATAAATCAAAAGAAAATAAAAAGAAAACAAAAGAAATTAATGACCCTTCGTACTTGAATTGGATGGACCTCATGGCTACTACCACTCAGACAATGCTTGGAAGATTTCCTTTCCACGACGAGAGAGAGAGAGAGAGGAGTCTATTCCAAACCTTTCTTATTAAGGAATACTGTCTCACAAAGATACCGTGCACATATTTATATAACATACATCCATAATTGCTCCAAATTTGCCGAAAGCCTCATATCCTCAAGAACAACACTTCAGACGAACAACACGTGAAAAACAAGAGGAAAAGTGATATCAGGTCTCCGGAGGCATTCCTACAATCATACCTCACAATGGACCTTCCTTTCCATCCTACCTTATTTCGCGCTTATTAGAAGATAATTACCGAGGACTTTAATAATTACTGTTCAGGCAATTCTTGAGCCCGTTGCCCAGGGGTACCCTCGAAATTGTAAACAAGAGACGTTCCTCCTCTTCCTCCTACTCCTCCTCCTCCTTTTCTTCCCAGACACCAAGTCATGAATTTGAGACCACAAGAGTAACGAACGGCTTCCTATAATGGCAGCTGAAAGCGGTTCAGCAAAACGATGTCTAATAATTCAGTGAGCCTGTTAATGAGGAAATGTCTAATAAACTGTCCTAATTGAACCAGCTACAATAATTCAGTTAGGCTTTTGATAATTCAGTGAAGTTGATAAGGACAAAATTTCTAATAAACTATCCCAGCTGAACTAAATTCTAGTCTTATTAACCATAAATTTACCAGATGTGACTTAAACGTATAATTCGAAGTTACAATAAATTTCGAACGTATATTTCTAAGTTACGATAAATTTCGAACGTATATTTTGAAGTTACAATAAATTTCGAGCGTATATTTTGAAGTTACACTAAATTTCGAACGTATATTTTTAAGTTACACTGAATTTCGAACGTATATTTCTAAGTTACACTAAATTTCGAACGTATATTTTTAAGTTACACTAAATTTCGAGCGCAGTTTCGTTTCGAACTGAGTATCGAATCGATATGACAAAAAAGTCGAACTTCCAAGAGCGTCCTTGAAAATATCTAACTAAAAGATTCACAGGAACTTCCTTCCATCAATGTAGCTCCAAAATTTCAATCCAAATGACTAACTGGATATGACTGATCGTGAAATAATTCAGTAAACACAACCGAAAAAGAACTGATATTGAAAACTCATTAGCTGTGCAGTTAATGGTAATTCAATTCTGTGTTTTTAATGACAAAACATTATCTCGTAGCAATCAATATACATAGCCGGATCCTCGCCCGTTCCCTATTCCCCTAATTTCATCCAGCGGTAGTATGGCATGGCTTAATAAACCAGGGACTCTCTCTCTCTCTCTCTCTCTCTCTCTCTCTCCTCTCTCTCCTCTCTCTCTCACACACACACACACAATACACACACACACACACACATTAAAAAAGAAATCCCCGTTCCTGTACAGATTGAAACAATCTAAAACGCTCTCTCTCTCTCTCTCTCTCTCTCTCTCTCTCTCTCTCTCTCTCTCTCTCTCTCTCTCTCTCTCTCTCTCTCTCTCAATGAAGTATACAACAAGGTATTTAATAACAAACAGAAAGAAGCATCGAATGAACCACTACAAACGACGAAGGCAAATTGGAGAATTGATAGGTTATTAATTTATTATAAACCTGCATCACTCAATGATTTAACGAGAGAAAAATATAAAACCAATTGATATCAATTACACAAACGACGACAAACATTTTGATTTTTTCTCTCTCTTTTGCAGTAGATCTCTTACAGTACATGGAGACATTTAACAAATCAAAGATACAACAGACACAATTCTTGACGATACGGGAAACGAGTGGGAAATACAGCAACAAGAAGAGATCACAACGGCTGCCACAAAGCAGAATATGTCAGCGAGCGAAACAAAACCTTAGCACTTCCGGTGAACGCTCTGGCTAAAATAAACTGCTCATACCACTCGCGCGTGAGGGCCTCTGAATGGAGAGCAAGTAATTACGACCGTAACGATGGAAAAATTAAATAGTATATACTATTATATATAATATATATATATATATAATATATAATATATATATATATATATATAGAGATATATATATATATATATATATATATATATATAAATTATTTTAAAAATCACACAATACCACAGCCTTCGGTGAAAGAGCTAAAGCTGGGAAAAAGGAGAGAGAGAGAGAGAGAGAGAGAGAGAGAGAGAGAGAGAGAGAGAGAGAGAGAGAGAGAGAGATTACAGCAAAATTAAAAACGATATTTATATCAATTCGATACGAGTGGTTATCCTAGCAGACCCTCAGAGACTCGATCACTGGAACGCAGGTAATGGAAAACCAACAACACGAAGAAGTGACGAACCATGACGGAGGTTTTCCTTCTTTTGCTTTCCGCGAAAA
>NC_087218.1:30280075-30295075 GCF_015104395.2 Macrobrachium nipponense | reverse complement strand
TGCAACAACTATAGTCATCGATGATACACAGAGAGAGAGAGAGAGAGAGAGAGAGAGAGAGAGAGAGAGAGAGAGAGGGAGGTGTGTCTTACAACAGCAACGGTCATCGACGGGAGGGTTCAATTAAGCCGATGCTTCTGTATAACGAGTATTACAGCAGTGGGATCTCTCTCTCTCTCTCTCTCTCTCTCTCTCTACTCTCTCTCTCTCGGAGGAGGAGAGAGAGAGAGAGAGAGAGAGAGAGAGAGAGAGAGAGAGACTTTTTTGTTCCCAGAGAGAAGCGTGGTAGTGAGAGACAACGAAGTATTTCACGCATCCAGAATTAGTGCTAACTTTACGAGACACTAATTATGCAAACTCGTAGCTCGCTGCATCACTCCTGGTTATTCCCAGTCAAAAGAGCTGATGCAGTAGTCTGGTTCCATTTCTGCTGCTGCTGCTGTTTCAGAGAGAGAGAGAGAGAGAGAGAGAGAGAGAGAGAGAGAGAGAGAGAGAGAGAGAGAGAATGTTTTGCAATTATGTATTTTTGAGTTATTATTTTATTACCTTAATTAGCATTGCTTGACGTAAGCTGATACGAGAGAGAGAGAGAGAGAGAGAGAGAGAGAGAGAGAGAGAGAGAGAGCAACCCTTGACCCCACAGGAACCCAAAGGTTCTCCTACAGCATCTCCTAATTGAGGTCGGTGTCCTCTGGGGAGCGGCGCGCCCTCCTTTCCCACCTTGTCTTTCAACCGCTTCAATTTCGGGACCATTTGCAAGTTCATATGAAGACGTCATTGTATCTCTTGGTTGAGGAAAATTGATATTGCATATGAAACCGTCCGTCTCACATCTAAATGAATTACCTGAAGAATCATTTTGTAAATCAATTCAAATTTGGGTCATTTTCATGTTACATATACATCAGTGCATTGTCTATTGCTACAATGAACCTTGAAGAACTTTCTTTTACTTATGACAAAGAGTCGACAAGAGTCATAAAAACTGGAATGTTTGTCAACAATGACATCCACAAAAATGTTCTTTGGAGACGCCGAAAACATTTATTCACAAATAACCTAGTATCGAATAATCCAGCTTGCTTTGGGATGAGTTTAGATACTAGTTTTCTTTGTAGGAATATTACAAAATACCATCTACAGATAAAAACGAGAGCTTTTAGGCATCTCATTTACGATTTTAAGAAAAGCGAAAGTATTATCATTATCATTATTCAGATGATAAACCCTTATTCCTAAAGAATAAGCCTACAAGGACCATTGACTTAAAATTCAAGCTTCTAAAGAATAAGTGCTCATTGGAAATAAAGTACTAAAGATAACATGAGAAATGAAGAATACCACTATAAATATTATGGTGAGAGAGAGAGAGAGAGAGAGAGAGAGGCATAAGACTTACAATATTGCTAACAATCAACAAAAGGTAAAAAGGAACATATCCCAAGCCAAAATGAAGGATTGGAGACTTTTACCATGTTTGCGGAGATAAGCAGTACGCAACAAAATAATACGAGCCGCAGGAGAAACAAGGGACTAACACCAGGTCCGGTACTGTTCGAAAGAAGAAAAACTTCTATCACGCTATCTCAGGATGTCTTAGAAATTAATGACTTATTATTATTATTATTATTATTATTATTATTATTATTATTATTATTCAGCACATGTACCCTATTCATATGGAACAAGCCCACCAAAGGGGCCACTGACTTGAAATTTAAGCTTCCAGAAACTTACCAAACCGTAACAGGAAATACAGATCAGTTATTAGAAACGAGAGACAAAAATGAACAGATTAATAAACAGATAAAAATGTAAGTAATTTATAAAAATACAATAAGAATTGTTTTAGGGTAATACTGCGTTGAATCTTCGCTTGAAATGTTGAGGATCCAATTGAACACCAATTGCCACACATGTCTAGTGGGTTAAACTTTTCATCATTTGAACCCAATAAAACCACTTTCAGAGAACAACCAAAATAAGTCAACTGGGAAAAATAGGGTGTGTCCATGTGACATCTTAAATACCGAGACATGTTCTAAAGAAATGAATATTTGTCAAAATTTCTGAGCTACCAGTCACTGTTTAGGAATGCACAACGTATATATCACAATGAAATTTTATTGCAATTATATACAAATACCCATGATTAGAATAGCTGCAACTCCAGAAAGAAATAAAAAAGGATATAAATGTAGACTAAGTTTTGTCACAATAAATACATGATTAATTAAGCCCGCAATATTAATTTCATTATGACGTAATTAAACAACAGCCTTCGTCAATGGCCGTATATTTTTATTAAAAGAGTAATTAAGAACAGGATAAAAGGAGGAACATACATAATCTACATGAAATTCAAGGCAAAAAGAACTTAATTCAAAGGGAAGACATATTCTACAGAGATATCTCATAATGCCTATGATGGCCGAGCGGGGACTACTACTACTACTTCATCTTCTTCTGACATATAAAATAACTAATTAAATAAACAAATTAAAAAAAAGCGAGAAGACACATATCTCCACCTGTATCCTATAATGCCTAAAATGGCCGAGTGGGGTCTTCTTCTTCTTGGAAGGAAGAAAGTGCGGGACAGAGAGCGCGGGATGGGAGGGAGGGAGGGAGAGGGGGAGAGGAGGGAGGCAGCGTAAAAGATGATTAAAACTCGACGCAACCCTGACCTCGCAGGAGTCTCCGTAACCTTAATTGCAACGAACATCGTCCAAACAATCAATTCCTTCTCCCTTCCCCCCTCCCACACCAGCCCCCACCGCTCCCCCATTCCTCCAACACCTCTTCGGATTCCTCGCAACCCGAACATGGCCCAAACAAACCTTGCCCCCTCCCCCCCACATCCCTCTCCTTAATACATGTGTCTCCCCTCTTAGCACCATCGCAGCCCATGTGTAGCTTCCTCCGTCAATGAGAGAGAGAGAGAGGAGAGAGAAGCAGAGAGAGAGAGCTTTAGAGCAATCTTAAGGCGACTTACTATTTGCTTAATATCTCTAGTTAAATCAATTATATTTTCCCATTATTCTATGGCAAGGTTTACATTAGGCAATGTCACCTAATTTTTCAAGATCATTACTTCAGTGGTACTTTTTTTAGGGGAGGGAAGAGGTAAAGTTGGCATTATTTTTTTTTACTTATGATTACACATTTATTTTTCTTCAATAATAAACATATGTATATAAAATAATAATAATAATAATAATAATAATAGATAATAACAATAAATAATTATAATCACATGAGTCACTAAAACGGTGAAGAAATCCATGATGATCCCATTGAAATATATGTTGAACACAAATACATACATACATACACAAATATATATTATAATATAGTATTATATATATATATATATATATATATATGGATATATATATATATATATATTTATATGCTTGTAGAATGATTCCCCGAATGAAATAAGTTATTAGCAACATAAAACTTTTAAGCCTTGACGTAGACTCCCTATTCACAAAAGTACCAGACTAGGACAGATCGTTTTCAGTATATATATATATATCTATATATATAGATATATATTATATTGATATATATATATATATAGTATATATAGGATATATATATATATAATATATACAGCATCACAAAATCAGTAAAGAAGTAATAATAATAATAATAACAACAAAAACAACAACAAAACTTATAAAAGCATACATGACGCAAAAGGCTACCCAAACGCCTTAAGACTGCGCCTAATTATACATTCATGGCCCATTGATAAGATCGAGAGGGGCCGACCTTTGTATATCGCCTCTTCGCATAAGATTTATACCTCATAATCGAGGTAATGGGACGACCTCACTACGCCGACACTAATGCTAACTAATAGACAGCGACCTCTCAAACTCTCGCTTAAACACCCATAAAATTAAAACAAGAAGTTCATTTCACCGGATCGGGAGGGGGGAGAACATCGGGAGGAACGAACCCCCCTCCCTCCATAAACTTCTTTTTGGAAGTTCGTGCATCAGTTTCCCCATGTGCGATGGAGGTGTTGGTTAACTAATATATATATATATATATAATATATTATATATATATATATATAGTATATATATATATATATGTATATACTATATGAAGTATATATATGGATACACACACACACACACACACATGTGTGTGTAGTGAGAGAGTGTGTGTATAACTGAATCAAGGAAGTTTGGAACGTGTATAAATGCATAAATAAACGTATAGGCCACGAAAGAAAGTGAAACACTGGAGTAGCTGCAAGATCTTTCGACTCGCGCTTTACTTAGCTCTCATATTATATATATAGATATATATATATATATATATATATATCTATATATATATTATATATAGTATCATATATATATATATATATTAACAGTGTTATATATATCGCACCGTACATCAATAGAGAATTCTGCAGATATAGCATTTATTTTCTAATTCATACCTTCGTTTTTGTTCATACTAAGCGATATTTTAAGCAAAATCGTAAGCCCGCGACTAGAGCTTGAAAAATGCCCTGCCAAAATTCCAGGAAAAAACCAATTCCAAAAAGGTTTCAAACGGAAGCAAAGAAAATCCTTTATTCCTTTATACGTATCAAACAGACTCGCATTAACAAGTGCCGACGGCTGATTACGAAAAAAAAAAATTGCTAAGATCTCCTGAATCATTTTCCGCAAATAAGTTTAAATACGGCTTTCCTCCAAATTACTTCAAGGTGAATTTCTCCGTCAGGAAAAAATAAATCGCGAATGGAATTTAAAAGATACGAAAGCGTAATTATCAAGTCTTCACTAATCAGAGAGAGAGAGAGAGAGAGAGAGAGAGAGAGAGAGAGAGAGAGAGAGAGAGAGAGAGAGAGAGAGAGAGAGAGGTTCCAGTTTCGGCTTTATAATGTTTCATAATATTTGTTACATTGATGTAGGCTCGTACACTGACATAACAGTTTAAGTGTGGGATCTTACATTTATGTAACAATGCAAATGTAAGGTCCTCTATTTACGTAACAAAGCAAATGTAACATCCTATATTTCTGTAACTATGAAATCGCAGGATCCTATATTTATGTGACAATGCTAGAAGATATCTATAGGACATCAATTTCACTATTCATAAAAAGATAAAGTCAGATTTTATGTCACGATTTCCTTTCCTCAAGACAAATTGTTTGTACAACTAAATATTTGTCAAGTTCAATAATCAATCATGGTAGATAAGTATTGCCTTACATAAGAGCATCCTTCCTCCTTGAACTGAACATTTCTATCTCACTTCTTTGAAAGGTGTTAATTCCTTCTTATTTCATTACTTATTTTCTTGTCATATCAGTCACGATAATTTTTGGCATTATATGTAGTTACTGTACTTCAGTTTGCTATTTTTACTAATAATAATAGAATTAAGTTTTATTATTATCCTTAGAGGAGGAAACAACAACAACAACAACAACAACAACAACAACAACAACAACAACAACAATAATAATAATAATAATAATAATAATAATAATAATAATAATAATAATACTCAGGACACACGAGAGCAGGTCTAACAACAAATAGTTTACATTGTCTCAGGTTTCCTGTTACAGACTTAACAAAAAAATAATAACTTAAAAAATGTTCAGTCGTGATCCAGTGACAATATATTCACATTAATGAACCTGTTCGGGGAGGTCCTTTGCCTTGAAAATATCGAGACCCCAGGAAGGATAATATTTCGAAAGCGAAAGATTACACCGCTCAATCGAAGGAGAGAAGGAAAGATATCAGATATTTTAAAAAAAATATTTCCGTTTCGGAGTGGCGTAACGCGAATGCATATATGGCTCGATCCCGTGATGACATGAACTGACGTTAAAGATGATGATGATGATGACGATAATGTTGAGGAAGATGATTGTGAGCTTTAATTTCACAACACGTATGATTAAGAACTCAAGTTCAGTATAAATAAACAAACAACAAATAAAGCACTACCGAACAAATCACTTCATTATACTATTCAGTGTGACAGGAATTTAGAACAATGTCCAATGCGGGACATCGAAAGCCTTTTAAATTCTTATACACAAGGAACCTCGGCGCCTTTTGAAGAATCTAACGCGAAACATACAAACCCACTGAAGAAGCAAGAGTGGAACGCTGACATTTTAGAAGAGATCTAAACTGGAAGGCAGAAACTGCTTGCAGAATCTGATACAGAAAATGACTACAAGTGCAGAACCAAATAAGAATTACCGAGTCATTTTGAAGCATCTCACGTTAATACACAAACCCACTGAAGAAGTAGGAGTGGAACATAGACATTTTTTAAAAAGGACCTAATTCGGAATACAGAAAAGATTTAGGGATCTGATACAGAACACAGACAAGTCTCGAAGGATCCAATACAAGGCGTAATACGGCCAAAGACGAAATTTCATGCACCTAAGAGAACCAATTAAAGAATAGTAATAATACAAGTCTAGACTAAAAGAGACAGGGAAAAACAAAATAACACTGCAGGAATAAGGCAAAAGCCACTTAATCTGGGACTAAGCCTTGTTGCAAAGGTCATAAGCGCTGAGGTCACAAAAGGCACCTTAAGTTAGTCAATGCAAAATTCACCGGTGAATTTATATTGGCCGGAATTCGCAGGTCGTTGGGAAACGTCCCATGCGGCCATTAATTCGTATTTACCAAATAGTTATTTATTAATATCTTGTGGAGTTCCAACAACACAATTACTCGTGCGGATATTACGGTGCATTTGTAAAATGTATGGAGAGAGAGAGAGAGAGAGAGAGAGAGAGAGAGAGAGAAAGAGAATAAAATCAACGGGCACAACAGTGAGGGCCGAAATTCTCGCTTTCCGAAGTCCTGAAAAGTCAAAAAGGAGGAAGAAGAGGAGGAGGAGAGGAGGAGGAGTTTGGGCAGGATAATGCAAAAGAGCTCATCGGGGCCGGCAACAAAGAGCCGAAACTTGAGAATGCTCCTGGGCGTTCTGCTCGGCCGCTCAAGCTTAACTCTGTTGCTGTACGTCGGAGAGTCTCAGTTTTCAGGCAGGAACCAGCAGAGAGAGAGAGAGAGAGAGAGAGAGAGAGAGAGAGAGAGCTCTTTCTGAACGCCCCTTCATCAGCAACGTTATCCCTCCTCCCAAACACCGGTGGCCCTCCCCACACCACGAAATTCGGCAACCCTCTTCCCCCACCCCACCCCCACCCCTAAGCTTTTTCACATTCTCCTCATATAACAACAAAAACGCGATATTGGAATTCGGCTGAGGGCCCCGGATGAGAGAGAGAGAGAGAGAGAGAAGAGAGAGAGAGAGAGAGAGAGAGGCACGTCTTTTTGGCTGGGCTAAACATTCTCCAAGAAAATCTCGCCCTCGAAATATAGTTTTGCGACGCTGAGGGGTAAATATGGCTGTCATCTACAATAATCAAATTACGTCATTTAAAATGAACAAATTATGTCAGTTAAAGTAAACGAATAACGTCATTTAAAACAGAAAAAATTACGTCACATGTAATCAACAAATTACTATATTTCAGATCTACAAATAATGTCATTTATACTTTAAAAATTAAGTCCGTTAAATTCCGCAAATTGTTTCAGTTAAAATGAACAAATTACGTCAGTTACAATGAACAAACTACGTCAGTTAAAATCAACAAATAACTTAAGGTAAAACCAACAACTTAAATTATTTAAAATCAATAAAGTAAATCAATTAAAATCAGTTTTAACTAAAGAATTGTCACCAAAAACCAATAAATTACCGTCAGATAAACTCAACGAAATGCGTCACTTAAGCGTCATTAAAATCCACAAATTACGCAATTAAAATGAACTAATAACGTCATTCAAAATCAACAAATTACGTCAGTTCAAAATTAACGAATTATGTAATCAAAACAAACAAATTACGTCAAGAAAATTACCAAATTACGTCAGTTAAAATCAACAAAAGACGCCACATACAATCAATAAATCATGTCAGTTAAAACCAACAAATGAAGTCATTTCAGATAAAAAAAAAATGACATCAGTTAAAACCAAGAAATTACCTCGGCAAAATAAGCAAAAACCACAGCACCAACTATATACGGTCACAAAATCAGCAAATTACTTCGCCAGCATAAATCAACCAATTACGGAAAACCAACAAATTACCTCACCAGGACGAACCATTTCAACTCATTACTGTAGGTGCGAAGGTGGAGTGGACAAACTAATAAAGTAATACACGACAGTGCTTTACCCTTTATATAAACACGTCTGTTTAATCATGACGAGATCCTCGATTATAAGCGTCAATGGTTCTTCATTAAAACTGGAGAGTCAAATCGTCCTCTTGTCTTCAACATCAACTAATACGCACCTATCTCTCAGGGCAGAAATTCCAAAATCCAATCATTATTATTATTATTATTATTATTATTATTATTATTATTATTATTATTATTATTATTATTATTATTATTTTCTTGCATTTGACTGCCTACTTCACCGAAAATATAATAGTTATGATATACCTCAAAGAAAAATTACGTTTACAGGAATAGCAAAATATAATAGTTATGATATACCTCAAAGAAAAATTACTTTACGGATAAGAAAATATAATTTATATATACCTAAAGATACATACATAAATAAAGATCATACAATACATACATACATACATACATACATACATTACATATACACGCACGTAAAAATATGCGTGTAATATGTCCCAATGTTTACGAGCCTTAGTGTGTATATATGCAAAGCGCATGACCTAAATATAGCATTCATTCGAAGAGCAAGAGCCCTAATTGAGAACTTTCCTGAAGAACATGCAAAGTTTATCTTGAACACAGAATAGAATTATACAACAGTAATTTAGTGTAACCTACACTATTCAACATGAGAAAATTTTACAATGAATGACCAGTATTACAGATGTGCATACCCGCGAATTTGCGGAATTTTAATAACGCAACCATAATATAAAAGCCACGAAACATGACATTTAAAACGCTAAAAAGCCAATAAAAAAAAAATTACAGGCCGGCGTCTGAGGAAAACACTGTAACGGAACACTCGCAGAAATTTTTAATAGCATATAAAGAGCGAGAAAACAGGGATACCCGAGATCTTGGGTATGGCTTAGATGCCTCCAAAACACGCAAGCCTTAGTAGCAACAAGAGGCGACACCACCAATCAAATGAAGGACCCTCCAACATACCATGCAGTTCATCACAGCACAAGGCAGATTCTGAAATTATATATATATATATATATATATTATATATATATATATATATATATATATATATTATATATATATATACACACTTAAGCATGAATATATATGTATGTATGTATATAATATACATACATATATACATATTCAAGTAAAAATACACATACACACATAAATATATATAAATATATATATATATATATATTATATATATATATATATATATACTACATATATACATAAATACATACCTACATATATGGAATATATATATACATATACCACTGAATATGCTTGTGTACTAACAAACCACAAAAACATGCAGGGAATAAGAAATTACCAGGAAATTGACAAACAATGAAAACCTGTGACGTCTGGCACACCTCAAGGAACGAAGGTAGACCTAATAATTAGTCTGAGTTCTGAAAACACCATCAGGTCGATGATAACCCTTCGGTGGGTATTGGCGCCCCGCGGGTGTCAACAGCTTGGCGCATTTACCGGCATAATGACTGTCAGCTGCAGGGAAACTTTAAGTGGGTGCCACGCTTCTCGTTAGAGAGAGAGAGAGAGAGAGAGAGAAGAGAGAGAGAGAGGAGAGAGAGAGAGAGAGAGAAATTTCAAGCTTTCTGCACTGGCGAGATCACCTTCGTGCACGTAGTTATTCGAGAGCACTAATATATACAGTGCATGCACACACACACAGCAATATTATATATATATATATATATATATATATATCGTAAATATATATATATTATATATATATTATATATATATATAGTATATATAAAATGTCCATAAAGTCTTTCCCGGATTTCAGACCTTTATTACATTCAAACCATGTTAGGGAGAGGTATAAGGTTTTCTTCAATTTCAACAAAAATTACTAAAGTTTTTTTATATTGCTAATAAATCTCAATGTGTCCATTTGTTACCCGGAGTACGTCTAAGCGCTGGAAGGCGCCGCGCACAGCAACAACAGATGCATCACTCCCTCTGGGTCTACCGCTTCTCTTACGGTCTTCAACACTTCCAGTCTCTGTGAACTTGTATATCAGTCTTTAATGCTTTTAACATCTGGCGGATCTCGTCGATACTCATTTCTGAACTTGCGTTGAACTGCAACAGGCGATTTTGTTTCGTGGTACCATAACACACACTGGGCTTCTCCTGCAATGACATTAATTCTGCTATTCTTGACTCAGCAGGCGGATAGAGTGACACAGTGGCATCTGTGACCAAACACAAGAAACTTTAGTAACTGCTGAACAGAATGTGAAAGTTGTAAGGTCATATCCACAATAATTTCAAAGTTATTAATTTTATTAATCAGGGAATGACTTTATGGACATCCTGTACATCTTTCTATCATCGTCGGACTCAAACTCCAATTAATTAAAAAGCAACTTTACCACCACTCACCTCCCACGAAAGCATGAAAAAAAAAAAAATCCCTTGCAAAAAAAAAAAAACGGAATTTAACATTTATATACTCTTCTTTTCTCCTTAAAACATAGAAACCCCAAAATTTCATCTAGTAATTCATTCAAAAACATGAAAAACACCACTACATCAGACAGTTTACACCAAACCAGACTCTCCTCTTCTATAAAAAAACAAAACTGTCTAAGGCTTTATATCACACGAACCCTTTCAAATCTATAAATAGTTTTTATTACACCTGGAATAAACTCGGACTCCTCCTTTGCCTTCAAACATCTGGCAAAAGTGGTTTGCAATGAACATCCAACTAACACGAGTGACACTTCACTTACCACAGCTCTTCTCCTCTCATACCATTATCATTTAGGTTAGTATTTCACTCACAAGACTTGCCGAGCGACGAAAAGGTCACAAAACACGTACCTGGAAAAAAAACAAAAAATTATTAATAAAAGATAACAGCAATAACGGAAATTAAATTGTATGATATTATTATACAATATTTAAAATACTTCATGCGCTGAGCTGCATTGTATAATAGGAAAATCATTTACAAAAGCATTGCATTAAACTGAAATAGCCTGGAAAATTGAATAAAAAAAGATTAACGATTAAAAAAAAACACAGGTTATTAAAACAACCTATCTGACACTGTTTTTCCTTCGCATAAAGCGCTTCTATTAATAGGCCATATTATCTCCAAAAGCGGTCCGTGTATGCACACACATCACTGACGACATGCATTTCCGGGTTCACGTTCAGTAGATACACATTATACGATTTATGAAATTGTCTGCTAAACTACCTTGTGTGTGTGTGTGTGTGTGTGTGTGTGTGTGTGTGTGTGTGTGTGTGTATGTATATATATATATATATATATATATATATATATATATATATATATATATATATATATTAATATATAACTGAATCACGAAAGTTTGGAACGTGATAAGTGCATAAATAAACGTATAAGCCTTATATATATATATATATATATATATATATATATATATATATATATATATATATATATATATATATAAATTAGTTTAACAGACCATGTCTTAAACCGTATAATGTGTATCTGCTGAACGTGAACTTGGAAATGTACGTTGTCAGTGATGTGTTTGCATACACGGACCGCTCCTGGAGATAATATGGCCTACATTATATACGCAATTTCGTTAAATTCTATGGCTTTTTGGTTGTTGATCAACTTCTAATTAGTTTGTAAACATTTTCTGAATCTTCTGCTTTCTACCAAATTCAGATGGACAAAAAAAAAAAAAAAGAAAGATTAACTCTTTGTTCCCATTTACTTACATACACAACACCACAGCTATTCCGCCACTCGTCGTGACCTCTTCAAAGTGTATAATCTGGGCATGTTGTTGTTGTTTTTTTCTTAAGCTGGCCTTATGCCAGCACGGGCTCTTGCTCATAGAGCAGCCCGTATTTTGATACAGTGTGCAGACTGATATGTAGCTTCCAAACAATAATAATACGACAATAATACCACTATAATACAATAAATCCTTACAGTAGCATTAAGTACAAAATGAGCAACTTTAAATTTATTTACAGTTATATAAGTTGTAATATAATAAAATTCATAGTAGAACATAATTCAATTTGTGAAATATAATGAAAACAACAACCGCGTGTTCTGGTGGTAACAAACAAAGCAGATTTAGAATTGCAGGTATACGGTTTTTGTTTTCGTTGTGTTTCACAAATTAAATTATGTTTTATTATGAAATTTATTATATTGCAACATATATAACTGTAAATAAATCCAAATTGTTTATTTTGTACTTAATGTTATTGTAAGGATTTATTGTATTATTATTGTAGTATTATTATTGTTTGGACGCTACATATCCGTCCGCACACTATCAAAACAACAGGACGCTATGTCCAGATTCTACGGGCTGCTCTATGAGCAAGAGCCCGTGCTGGCATAAGGCTAGCGTAATAAAAAACAACAACATGATGTCCAGATCACGGTCCAGGGTATCTGGACCGTGGTCCAGATTATACACTTTAAAGAGGTCGCGACGAGTGACGGAACAGCTGTGGTGTTGTGTATGTCAGTAAATGGAACAAAGATTTAATCTCTTCGTTTTCTTTTTGTCCATCATCTGAATTTGGAAGAAAGCAGAAGATTCAGAAAATGTTTTCGAACTAATAAGTTGATCAGCAACCAAAAAGCCTTAGAATTCAACGAAATCTGAATACACGAAAAACTTTGCCCCAAAAGCATACACACAACACACACACACACACACACACACACACACACACACACACATAATATATAATATATATATATATATAGTTATATATATATATGATATATAGAGAGAGAGAGAGAGAAGAGAGAGAGAGAGAGAGAGATAGAGATGATATCCGCGATCATCAAAAATCTTGCGAGAAAAATACCAGCTTAAAAAATACACACATTTGCAAAATATAAATAAAAATAAATAAAATTGGATGTCATACGATAAAACTTCACGAAGCTAGAACAGCTAAATCGCATTGAAATCATTTAGATTATCCGAAAATCTTACCGGAAAAAAAAAACTGCATTTAAGGCTGAAGACAAGAGTACTACATCAATTCTCACATTACTTCAGGGGGTCAGTTTCACGAAACTCTTCCTTTTTCTATTCGTACCTTCAATTCATAATTCCTTTTTTAATTATTTAAAAAAATGTTTTTTTTCGTCTCCAAAGAACTCGTCTGCGACTTCCCCGGTCCTCACCCCCTTCCCCTTCACCTCCCAGACCCCCTCCTCTACTGGCATTTAATTCACCCCTCCCCCTTTATAACATCCTTCACTCATGGATCGTCGAGGGTCAAAGTGTCTAACACCTGCCAAATGTAATCACGAAATGGACCTATAATCATCGCTTAACTACCATTATTCATCATCAGAAGCCAATCAAAAGGGCCCTACTACGCGGCGCTCGATTGTGATTGGTCCCCGGAGGAGAGGCATCCCGCTGCGGTCAACCAATGAGAAAGCGCCGGCCGATGAAGGTGAGGGATTCATTTATTTTAACGCCTCCGGTAATGACTCTTCACTACGGGGCTGGCAGGTAGACGAAGGCGCTTCATGTGTTTGTTGTCAAAATCAAATTCTGGAAGAGGAGATGAGATGGCCCAGGGAAAGGGTTGAGAGAGAGAGAGAGAGAGAGAGAGAGAGAGAGAGAGAGAGAGAGAGAGAGAGAGAGACCGAATAGCAGACGAGGAGATAACAGCAATAATGGAGGTCAAGGTGTTGCAAACGATGAAAGGAGAATTTTAAAATCGAAATGCTCCAGCCTACCTGCCTTCAATTCCTATACGACTCAGCAATTCAGAGAGCGTTTTTATAATACCTGGCTCTGTTCTGACTTACCAATTTCCGGGGCATATAGATCCATATGTTTAAATAGCATTCTTAAAAATTAATGAAAATTTGTGTAACTATCTGTAATTCCTAGTTCTTAGCGTAGTTTCTGAATGTCTATTTGTTATACATATATAAATACGGAAGACAATACTAAACATTACTAATCAGTTCATATCATTAAGAAAAATACTGGAATTACTATGTAGCAGCCTCTCAACGTGTAGGGTTTAATACTTCAAATACAGCTTTCTACATATATTGTTATACTGAAATCGAAGGCCAGCTGTAATATTCTATAAAATTAATCGTCTTTCTTTTATTCACTAGTCAGAGTTACGTCTAAATTCAAAAGCGCAACAGCATAGAAAGAGAGACATGATCCAGTAACAATTTCCCATCCGTAAAGGTATGAACCAAAAAACAAAGGCTTTTAAAAAACTCAGGTCTCTGAAACTCTACAATAGCATATTTGATATAAAGCCATGACAAGAACCCAGGTTTCTCAAACTCTATAACAGCCAATAAGATAAAAAGCAATCACAAAATGCCAGGTCTACTAAAATCTATAATAGCCAATATGATATAGAACCATCACGAAAACCCAGGTCTCTCAAACTCTATAATAGCCAATATGATTAAAAGTAATGATAAAAACCCAGGTCTCTCAAACTCCGTATCTGTAAATATGACAAAATCCGAACCCCTCAAACTCTATATCTGCCAATACGACAAAAAGCCAGGTCTTCAAACTCTGTATGTGTCAACATGACAAAACCCCAGGTGCTCAACCTCGAGACCAGCGGCGTTGCACCTCTTTCATCTTTTCTCTGTTGGACGAGACGATCCAAAACAGCTTTCAGAGCGACGGCGCCGTTGCATAAAAGCCGCGACGGGG
>NC_087218.1:30257575-30275075 GCF_015104395.2 Macrobrachium nipponense | reverse complement strand
TGACAAAGTAGACCATAATATATTAGCGAAGAAAATTAGAAAACACAATATCGTAGATAAAGTAGGAAGATGGTTAAAAGAATTTTTACACAACAGAAAACAGATAGTTTATTGCAAACTGATGGAAATCGGATGAAACCAAGGTAATATCCGGTGTGCCACAAGGTACGGTGTTAGCTGCAATACTGTTTGTTATTATGATTGAAGACATAGACAGTAATGTTAAGGATTCGGTAGTGAGTAGTTTCGCTGATGACACAAGAATTAAGTAGAGAAATTACTTGTGATGAAGATAGGAACGCTCTACAAAGAGACCTTAACAAAGTATATGATTGGGCAGAGGTAAATAGGACGGTATTTAACTCTGATAAATTTGAATCAATAAATTATGGAGACAGAAGGAAAGCTATATGCATATAGGGGATCTAATAATGAGACAATCACAAATAAGGAAGCAGTTAAAGACCTTGGTGTGATGATGAATAGGAACATGTTTATGCAATGATCAAATAGCAATTCTTTTGGCAAAATGTAAAGCAAAAAATGGGAATGTTGTTACGGCACTTCAGACAAGAAAGCTGAACACATGATTATGCTTTATAAAACATATGTTCGTAGTCCACTTGAATATTGCACTTCAAGGACAAGAAAAGCTGAACACATGATTATGCTTTATAAAACATATGTTCGTAGTCCACTTGAATATTGCAATATGATATGGTACCCACACTAGCAAAAGGATATTGCACAAATAGAGAGTGTACAAAAGGTCCTTTTACAGCTAGAATAGAAGAAGTTAAGGACCTTGACTACTGGGAAAGACTACAAATCCTTAAAAATTATATAGTCAGAAAGGAGAAGAGAACGCTAACAGATAAATTCAGCATGGAAACAGATAGAAGGAATAACAGAAAATATCATGGAACTAAAAATATCAGAAAGAGCAAGCAGAGGTAGATTAATAGTGCCCAAAACTATACCACGAAAAATAAGAAAGCACACAGGACATTAATCCACTACGCACAGCCAAGCATCGATAATGCAGCGTCTATTCAATGCGTTGCCAGCTCATTTGAGGAATATATCAGGAGTGAGCGTAGATGTGTTTAAGAATAAGCTCGACAAATATCTAAACTGCATCCCAGACCATCCAAGATTAGAAGATGCAAAATATACCGGAAGATGTACTAGCAACTCTCTGGTAGACATTAGAGGTGCCTCACACTGAGGGACCTGGGGCAACCCGAACGAACTGTAAGGTCTGTAAGGTCTAGCAGGTAATAGAGGGGATGGTTTTGAAATCTTTTGAAAATTATACCTTTCTTCTGACAATATTTTTCTTCATTTTTTCATCTATGATGTTCAACAAATTCCTTTTAAATATTAATCTTTTATACATAAACTACGAAATTCAAGGCACACAGATATGTACTCTATGCGTGGTTTAGCAGGGTAGTTTACATACCTTTTACTGAGTTATGATATTGAAAGACAAGGAACTCGCCCCGTCGATGACCTTCGTAAATGTGACGACAGCTTTATAGATGACAACAGCCTATCTATCACTCTATCGACCTATCTCAGTGTAAGAGATATTCTTCGAGAATCCCACTTTTTACAAGTTACTACTGAATTCAAAATAACATCTTTTCCATCAGGAAATGTCAAAATAAATATAGAAAAAGTCACGGATGCAAAAACAAACAGAAACTATAGTTTTGAGTTGCCGCACAACGAATAATTTTTTCAACACAACTATAATTTTTTGTAAAAAAAACTTTTTTAAATGCTACATTTAGAAAGCATAAACAAAGTTATGAACTCCACGGACACCATTAAACCGCGCAGTCATATTCTCTCACACAAAATGGAAACAAGAATGCTATTTTTAAAGAGAGAGAGAGAGAGAGAGAGAGAGCTAACACCCAGCTAAAGAAACTCATACATATAACAGAAAGAGATACAGTGCTATCTTCATAGTGAGAGAGAGCTAGCTTACACAAAGCTAAAGAAACGCACACATAAGAGAGAGAGAGAGAGAGAGAGAGAGAGAGAGAGAGAGAGAGAGAGAGAGAGAGAGAGCCTAAAAGAAAACAAGTGAACGAAGGGGACCCATAAAATGTGATATACGGTTTTCATGAAAGGTGGAAGAGGGTGGGGGGTGGAGGGACAAAGAGGGGTGGAGGCAGATGGAGAGGGGGAGGGAGAGGGTGGACCCCTAAGGGTATGTAGGCACTAACCGCCCATCCCACTCCCCAACCCCCCAGAGGGCACACTTGAGGCTCTCCGCTAGATTACCTGTCATGATATTATAAAGTCCAGCCAGCTACGCCAAGTTCAAACACCGCAAATGTTATACACATTTTTCATGTTATTGTACATTTTTTCATTTTCATTAAAAAAATAAGTTAAGCAAAAATGTTAATGTTAGAACTTCACGCGCACCTTTGAGGTACGAATATCAAGTACCGTTCAGAACCTCATTTAATAAGAGTTGTTACAAAGCCTCACTTAATCGCGTCTATCATTCAGAAGCCCATGTCATAGATAAAAGATATTACAAAACCTTACTTAAAGATATAATTGAGAACCCCATTCCATAAAAGACATTACAGAATATCATTCGAGACATATTACACAAACTTACTTAAAGATATAATTGAGAACCCCATTCCATAAAAGACATTACAGAATATCATTCGAGACAAGTTAGACACCCATTGAATAAACGTTGTACAAAACACCGCTAAATCAAGCATATCATCTAGAACCCATTTCATAAAAGAGAGTACAAAATCTCATTTAAAACTAGTTAAAAAAAACTCATTTAATAAAAGCTGTTGCATAAACTCACGCCTCACGTAATTTGAAGCACAAACAACATTACGACGTTGAAAAACTCCCTTTCTTACCCACGCTCCCTCTCTCTCTCTCTCTCTCTCTCTCTCTCTCTCTCTCTCTCTCTCAAGCATGCTTTTATACAAACAAAAGCCAGATTTTATTAGCAACAACTATTGCATCAGTTAGAGCGAGAGACTCCTCGAGCAGAACAGATGAAAATAATGAGTTTTATTGAGCTAAAAGCAATAACCGACATCACACAGCAGAAACAAAACCATCCCGTGACCAAATAAAAGAGATGGCAGCCACATTCCAAAGGGAATTGGATGTGGCAGCTCTCTCTCTCTCTCTCTCTCTCTCTCTCTCTCTCTCTCTCTCTCTCTCTCTCTCTCTAGGAAGTCAAGAATCCTACATGTCCCACAGTTTGCAACTAGCCTTATTTTTCTCTCTTCATGCCGTGCGTTTTCAAAACACTTTTCCCATACTCTCTCTCTCTCTCTCTCTCTCTCTCTCTCTCTCTCTCCACGAAGTCCAAAATCCTACATGTACTACTGTTTTCAATTAGCTTTATTTTTCCACTTATCGTGTTTTCAAAATACTTTTCCCATCTCTCTCTCTCTCTCTCTCTCTCTCTCTCTCTCTCTCTCTCTCTCTCTCTCTCTCTCTCTTGCGAGATACATGTGTGTGTGTGCACGTAGGTATGAACAGAGATGGTTAATTAATAATAATACTAATAATATATTATTAAAATAACTACCCAGAGAAAAGGAAACATTTCATAAACAGCTGATCTCTGACTACCCAAAAATAATCCTTATTAACTTTCACAAGGAAAAGTCACGTTTTTAAGCTTGAAAGAGAAAGCCTAACCCATCGCTGACGAGTACCGTGTCAACGGACAACGCCAAACACATGAAATCTATCAATAAAGGCTAAAACATCCAACAGAAACTACCAGAACGTGTGGCACATATAATCTATGATTTAACTCTGTGAATAAACAAAGACCACTTTCTTTTGCTCTCTCCTCCTATTTATCCGGGATAACTACTACTGTGGTGTTCAGTAGAAGAAAAGCAAACGTATAAAATGTCTGAAAGCAGTCGTGGAAAATCGAATATCTATCATGTTAAGATTTCCAAAGCATACACGTAGGAAGTTTGCTTTGAACTACTCTCAGGCCAGGCTGTATTTCCGGAGTGGGTCTGATAAATCAGATTCGAATGAACCCACATCATTATTATTATTATTATTAGTTAGTAAGTAGTAGTAGTAGTAGTATAGTAGTAGTAGTAGTGTAGTAGTAGTAGTAGTGCAGATAATAGCAGCACATGTGAAAATGTGAGTGTTTAGAGAAAAACAAAAGTGAAGAACACACTTTCCAAGACATAAATAAAACAAGTCTGTGTACAAGGCAGCCTTAAGCTTTTTAACCTCCAGCTCTCATGAGAGAGAGAGAGAGAGAGAGAGAGAGAGAGAGAGAGAGAGAGAGAGAGAGAGAGAGAGAGAGAGAGAGAGCAAATAAAAGCCCGCATCATTTTTCTAGCAACCCCTTGGGTCCACCCAAATCCAGCTGGCCGAGTGTGTCCCAGATCAATTAAGGTTCTGAGGAGTAAGTGACAACGACACTCTTATGCCTCATTATGTGCCGAGGAGAGAGAGAGAGAGAGAGAGAGAGAGAGAGAGAGAGAGAGAGAGAGAGAGAAATAATGTAACGCACATGCATTAGTCATTTAAATAACACTGAAATTCTGACACTTCCTTTCCTTAATATCCTAGTTGTGAAGCATGTACATACGATGATGTTTGTGGTCTTAGTTTACTCTCTCTCTCTCCTCTCTCTCCTCTCTCTCTCTCTCTCTCTCTCTCTCTCTTTGTTGAAAATGATCAGCTCTTCTTAAGTGAGCATTATGTTACATACACAAATTGTAAATGATAATGACACAAAACACACACACACATATACACTATAAATTCTTTAAGAGATATCTGATTCTGTTCTTAATGTGCTAGTCCCATCGGCCTTGGTATAAGAAAAATTTATTATATATAATATATTATTATATATATATATATTTTATATATATATATATATATATATATATTTTATATTTTATATAAAATATATTATATATATAATATATATATATATATAGATATATATCTATATTTTAATATATAATATATAAAGAAAAGGATTCTACCATGAAAGACTACATACATATCTACATAATTTATAGTAAACAACACACAGTTCCTTACTTTCTCACCTCTAGGTTGGTTGTGTTTTTATTTATTTCATTCTTAACCATTATAATTTAAAATGAATTCTTGGCCTGTACTTTTCATTTTATCTTTTCTTATGCGCAGCCCAGGAGATGTATCCTGTACATAATTACGAAACGTTGGAGAAAAAAAAAGCCTAGTGATGTGTGGTTTTCAGGTGGGTATTTCTCAAGTCCTATTGCATCCTGATGTGAACAGCTAAACGTCTCTGTGTCGGATCTCTGAGAAATGTTGAGATATTTTGAGTTTTATATATATATATATATATATATATATATATATATATATATATATATATATATATATATAGATATATATATATATATATATATATATATATATATATAGATATAGATATATCTATATATACATATATATCTATATATATATATATATATATAATATATATATATATATATATATATTATATATATATATATAGCTATATATATATATAGATATATATAGATATATATATAGATATATATATATATATATATATATATATATATATATATATATATATATAAATAACAAAATATCCCAACATTTCTCAGACATCCGACACGGAGACGTTTGGCTGTTCACATCAGGATGCAATAGGACTTGAGAAATACCCACCTGAAGTGGTCATTCAGGTAGCAGAGAGATAGCACCATTAAATGGAACTGGCACTATTTAATAGCTAACTCTGGAGTTTCACAAAAGAGAAGATAACAGCAACTAGAAGACGGATAAAGTAAACACGGGTAAATTAAGAATAGGCTATGAACACTATTTTGAAAAAAAATTAAATGTATCGACATTTAAATTATATGGAAGTAGACAGAACAACGATAAAATCATTTTGAAAACCTAAATGTCAAATGATCACATTATTTTAAGGGCCTACACTTTGAGACGGAAAAAAATAAACAAAGGAAAGCAGACAATCACTTGAATCATGTGCTCAACGCTTCAATACACGGGTCGGTATAAAACAAGATACATTCACATACATGTAACAATGCATTAAGTGTCATCACACTGTACCATTCAAATTCTAATAAAACTCTATTCCTTCCAATACAAGAACCACTGTATTCTTTCAGAGACAAACACAACAGTATCACTTTCATCACCATCGTCTAAAGAACCATAACCGCACGAAAGTAGGCAATCAAATCTATACAACTGAACACATCTAGCCATGCAACTGAACGCACCTGTCTCTTCCTAAAATGCAACTGAACGCACCTGTCTCTCCCCAAAATGCAACTTGAGGGCCTGTTTCTTCCAAATGCAACTGAACGCACCTGTCGCTACCCAAAATGCTACTGAACACACCTGTTCTTGACAAAATACAAATGAACGCTCGTTGTACACCAAATACAACCGAACGCAGTTCTCTTCCCGACATGCAATTAAACGCACCGGTCTCCTTCATAAAATGCAACTGAACGCAACTGTTTCTCCACAAAATGTGACTGAACGCACCTGTTTCTCCACAAACAATAATACGAAACTAGGCACTATAAAACGTTTATATCATAAAAAACTCTATTAACCGTTTGTAATTATAGTTAGGCAATCGCATCTTTAAAAAAAATGAAAATTAAAACTGAACAGAAACACAAAAACCCACAAGTTCTTTTAGACCTGACTAACGGCATGTTGGCCATTAGCCTGGAATAATACGTGAATAAATTGCAGGCCCGATATGCTGTGGCCTTTTGGAGTGCGAGAGGCGGAGAGAGATTAATGCCCTGCTGCCTTCTTGCCCCTGCCCGTGAGACGCGCTCTTCCAGACCAGTTAATTAAGGGCCTGCAACAGAATGCTATTAACGATGCAATGCGCCATGATGGGAAATAATAATATCAATGATGATGATAATCAACGCTTTCGGAAATACAAAAGATCCGATTGAGGAAAAAATACTTTTACTAAAGAGCATGATAATAATTAATAATAATAATAATAATAATGAATAATAATAATATAATAATAATAATAATAATAATAATAATAATAATTTCCAACGCATAAAGAAATACAATCATTCAAGTAAGGACAAAAACAAGTTCATTAAAAGGCAACTTGAAAATGCTATTAACGCTGGGCCAAGAGATGAATAATAATTAATAATCAAAATGAATTACAAATACTAAAGGAACCACTACATATAATTGAGGGGCAATATTAAATTGCTCTCTGCAATACATATAAAATGTAATAATAATAATAATAACAATAATAATGATACAACTATATAGAAAAATGTCTTTTACATAGTAATACAGTTTACTACATATTTGTGGATTTTTATGAAACAATAACAACAACAACAACATCAACAACAACAACACACAACAATCAACAACAACAATAATAATAAAATAATAATAATAATAATATAATACTAATAATAATGGAAAACATAAGGACTTTGCCGATAAGCAATTACTGTCTTCTCGTACTCCCCACAATGAGGTACCGACAAAAAGCCCAAATATTATCACAGGGTGTCAATCTGGAGGACGGGTAGTCACTTTTTTTTTTTTTTTTTTTTTTTTTTTTTTTTGAGGGAGGGCGACCGGGTCGACACAGATTTTTCGGGGCAAGGGGGTGGAGGGGCGGGCAAACAACCCGGTGGAGTACGTACGAAAGGCAATGGAGCAAGTAGATAGATGTTTAGGCCAGGAGAGGTCAGCATCATGGGGATGGAGTTGGGGTGTGGAGGGGGGTTAGTGAATAGTGGGGGGGTTGAGGTATTGTAAGGGGAGGAATGTTGAGGAATTGTGGGGGGGGGGGACGGGGAATAGCGACGAATTGTGGGGGGAACTTATTCAAGCTTGGCTACAATAGTAGTGACGAGGTTGAGTCCACGCCCCTCGAAAAAAAGGACTAAATACGAATATTTTTGCCAAATAATAATAATAAATAATAATAATAATAATAATAATAATAATAATAATAAATAATAATAACATGCCTTCTAAAACTTCGGAGAATCAAGCGAAAATAAAAAAAAAAAATGCGAGAAAAATCGACCCCGCTGTGAGATAACCGATATTAAGCTTAACTAAAAATGGGCATCCAAGATCCACACCGCAAGCAAGCATGAGATTAATTCTGCTTGAAAAATCCCGCGACCCGAGAGAGAGAGAGAGAGAGAGAGAGAGAGAGAGAGAGAGAGAGAGAGAGAGAGAGAGAGTGAGTTCAGAACTTTCGGACGGGACAACAAAGACTGGTTTAGTATGCTAGGCTGCAGACTACTCGCTAGCACCCCTAACCCTACCCCGTCCCCCAACCATAACCCCTCCGACACTCACAACACCCGCAATAGTGGACCCACAAGCAACCCACAACACCCACACCCCTCCCCCCCCCCTAATGCTTAAGCGCTCCCTACCCAAATGTTCCTCTCTGGCCGCCCTATCCATAGCTGCCCTCGGCCTCCCCTCCCTCCTCCTCCTCTTCGCCCTCAGCCGCCGCCGCCTCCTCAAAACCTCCCCCTCACATCACCAACACATCCAATTTCCTCCTCCCACTAACCCCACTTGCATGAATCTAACGCATCCGGATACGACTTTTCATACGTTTCAACAATCAGATGTACCGGGACATTTCCTCCGAAAATCATAAAAATTGGGCCATGGGGAGGGACGGCCTGTTTGACACATGCACGATGACCATGTTTATACAAACGTGCCCGAGAGCATACGAACATACGATGCCCTGCGTACACACGTACACATGTACTGTAACGGTGTAAGAATGCAGTTGATACAGAGAGAGAGAGAGCGCGCACAAGATTAGAGTCGTTCCTTGAAAGGAGTTTGTGTGGAACAGCCAAAATCCCTTTAAAAGCTTTCAGTGATGTTTTACTTAATTGAATGTAATATCTAGGGCTCGCTCTATTTTCAACGTAGATTCCGTACAACCAATGTTATTAGACACTGCTTTGTAACTTGGTTAAGTTTCCTTATATAAAGGTTTACTAGAGCACTACTTTCTTCTTTACTCGACCATTCTAGCATATACCATTTACCAAGCGCTAATTGCTTATAATACTGATTCATTGACGGTTTGTCTTTAATCACATACATACAACTCTATTCAATCATAACAGAATTCATATTTTTCAGTACCAGTCTACTAAGCAAACTATATTAATAATAATTATATTAACGATTTTATTTATTTTTCAGTACCAGTTTGCTAAGCAAACGATACTAATAATAATTATATTAATTGATTGATTTATTATTTTTCAGTACAAGTTTGCTAGGCAAATAATAATAATAATAATAATAATAATAATAATAATAATAATAATAATAATAATAATAAAGTGAATTTATATTTTTCAGTACCAATTTATCAGGCAGACAAACCATAGTAATAATATAGTAGTAATAATGATCTTGGCATGAAGTATTATAACAACAGGAAAAACACCAGCACGTTCACAACCTACAAATGAGCAAATGACAAACCTGCAACTTCAGAATCTCTTCTACTGCTAAATGAAGATGGCTGGACAAAACTCTTATCAACTTACGAACACCAATTTCCAATGAAGATTATAATACAGAGGGGCCCCGCCATGATAAATCTCCCCATGCTTCACGACCTAATCTAAAAGCATATGAAAAATATGAATTCCAACGCCAGTAGAAAAACTGGACACGCCACTTGAGCTAGCTCTCTCTCTCTCTCTCATCCACACAATAAATTTTACACAGATTGTAAAACATATGCTCTCTCTCTCTCTCTCTCTCTCTCTCTCTCTCGAACGCGTTACAGACACACACACACACACAAATAATTACCTTATGTACTACAAACACTCGGATACATATTCACACAAAAATATCCGACGACTTGTCAAATACCTTCGAGGTAAATAAGGCTAGTAAAATAAATAAACAAATAATATTCAACAATAGCACATATTCCTTTACCAAATATCACAAGATCGCAGTTAAATCTCTTGTTCTCTATAAGCTGACTTACAAAGAAAATACTGTAATGAGAAATACAAAAAAAAGAAAAGAAAATGAACGGGATAAATAAACAGTACCCAAAGAACGACATAGAGGAGGAAGGGTCAAAGAGTTTGCCTGTGGTATGTTGGTGGAGGGAGGCGACGTTAAGATACGAGGCGTGTCGTCAGCCGGCACGAGTTAGACGTGCACCATAAGCAGTATTGGCGAAGGAGATGTAAGCATGATACTTCGAGGCAAAGAGAAGGATATATGAGTGTGGTTGGTACTTTTTTTCACCTTAGTCGGCAAAAGCTACGTATCCACCAAGAGCAGGAATAGTCGAGGTAATATAGTAATAACAATGGAAAATTATGCAAAAAAATGCATGAAGAAATGGTTCATGTAATATATACTTACATTGCAAAAACAATATGTAGAAAAAAAATGCATGGAAAAATTGTCGATAAAATATACTAACACTGTAATCATAAGAAGTAGGGAAAAAACTGAATGACCATGATACTTTTATCCTCCCCTGTCCTTTTCTGCCTTCTCCCAGTCAAGCTAGTGACAGAACGCGTCGTTAAACTACTCCTAAGATGCAACGTAACTGGGAACAATTTCAGAGACGGTGCATGAGAAACATTACGAGCCCTCACAAATGTCGTCTGGAAGCTGTCAACTGGAAACAGTTGTCCGTAAATCGTCGTCTCTACTGAAATCTCCCAAAAAGGAATTTCTCTTTCCAGAGGCCTAAAGGTTGTTAGAATTACAATTAATATATATATATATATATATATATATATATATATATATTATATATATATATAATATATAGATATATATATATATATATAAGATTTAAGCCAAATGCTAAGCGCTGAGACTGATGAGGTCATTCAGCGCTGAAACGAAAACTGAGAGTAAAGAAGGTCTGAAAGGTGTAACTGGGAAAACATCGCAGTTGCATTATGATACAATTGTTTGGAGGGTGGAGGAAAAGTAAGATGGAAGAGAGAATATGAACGGAGGTACAGTAAAAGGAATAAAATGGGTTACAGCTACAAGCCGAACGGACGCTGCAAAGTACCTTTTGATATGCCTACAGGGCAGCGCGTGAGGTGCACTGATGGCCCTAACCCCTTATGGGACCAAAGGGTTGTTTTCTTCCGAGTTCCCTTATGGGCGACTTTTCCCAACAGATATTTAGTTGGAGCGAATTTCAAGAACTTTCCCAATAGACTACCGATGTGAATATTACCATAATGGGCGACACTCAAAATAATGCTCCTCCAACGGACGAACAGGGGATCCCTGACCCCCTTCTCCTGCCGGGAGCAACCAGATTCGCTGAACAGCAGCACCAACATGCAGTAAATGTGCATCGCTGTCGAACTTCTCAGTGCCATAGGTCCTTTCTTCCTCACACCGTGGGGCTGTGGAACTGCCTCCCTCCCTGAAGACGTTATGCAACTAGAGATTCACTGTCCAAGTGAAGATGCAATGCATTACTACCCTAATACTATTCTATTTGAATTTAAGCACATTTTCATCTACTTATTAATTTATTTTTTCTTGTTTAATAAGTGAGATCTTTCTGTATTACTCTTTACATCCTCTTACTTCTTCCTAGTCAACACCAGACTCTTTGGAAGATTGAATTCCAAGTCAATGGCACCTGTGGGCTTGTTCCATATGAATACTAATCTAACTCTCCCATATGATGGAAGCAGCTTCCAGCACTGTGTGGTATCAAGAAACTGTCCATGACAAGTGGGTCTCCCCAGGGGAATGGTGCTGCTTGAGCAAGGCAACGGACAACGCAAGAAGCTGCATTTATCCAATCACTTACACATTGCAATCGTTTCCCTGTCGTGATCGACATCAGCTGAAGATATGTGGGATGTCTTTAATTTCACAGCCATCCTAGAGGCCCTTGATAGCAATATACAAAATAAAGAAATAACCATTAATCCAAGGAATCTACTACTACTACTACTACTACTACTATTATTATTATTATTATTATTATCATTATTATTATTATCATTATTATTATTATTATTCATAAAGTGCACACTTTCTTATTGGACAAGCCGAAAGACCTGATCTGCACAAACGCCCAGATTATATAAAAAAAGAAAAATCCTGATTTACTGAATAGCAAAAACTTGGCAGTTACTCTAGTGATCATATTGGCTCAAGATTTGTATGATGATGATGGTGTGTGTGTGTGTGTGTGTGTGTGTGTGTGTGTGTGTGTGTGTGTGTGTGTGTGTGTGCGCGCTTTCTGCCCAAGGCGAAAGAAAACATTCTAAAAGCCAGAAAGCGAACTAACTAAGGCAACGAACTCAAAACACCTACTATACTGCGATCAACTTCCCCAATTGGTACAGATGCGATTTAATGTTCTCGCAGCAGCACTTCATTTAATGAGAAACTGTGCCTCTCTTTGACAAAGCCTGCGGGGGAAAGTGAATTAACCGGGGCCACGATCGAACACTTAACGCAAGGCTGTGTGACAGCTACAAAGGAACCGACGCTGACAGACGGGATATTCGCTGACCGAGAGCAAACCGAAAGAAGAAGATGCCGACTTGAAGAATGGCGTCCTTTGTTTGCGCCTGTCCGCGTTATTTATTACAGCTCCATTCAGAGAGAGAGAGAGAGAAGAGAGAGAGAGGAGAGAGAGAGAGAGAGAGAGACTATGCACATATACACCAGAGAAAGCTGAACCATCCGTGTTTAATCCTAGGCGAAGAAGTATGAGAGTCATCATAAAAAAGACCTTTGCAGACTGTTCAATCGTGCATAACATACAACCCACTGGAAATTGAGTGCGTACACACACGCACATGCACAAAGGAGCCCCCACCCCCCTCGAAACCCCTTACTCATAGAGCCCATTAGTTCATGAACGAGGAGAAGGGAAGGGAAGGGAAGGGAAGGGAGACCACTTCCACTACAGCAACTACTCAATTACAGTCTTTCCCACAACAGTTGACAAGTTGGCAGTTGCCTTTTCCGTAATGTTATGACACTCCAACGTCAACAGCTGCTACACGAAGCCTCTTCAGTGTATGTATATGTTCCATATAAATATTAATTAAATATATATATATATTATTATATATATATATATATATATAATATATATAAAGTTTTCAGTATATATCTTAATATCATTCAGTATTACATGCCTCCACCCAATATCATTCAATTTTACATTTTTTTTAGGAATACGGAACTTATTGTGGGAGATTAAGGAATTTCATAATAATAATAATAATAATAATAATAATAATAATAATAATAATAATAATAATAACAGTTTTTTAACATAGGCAATGTATGGGATTATTTCTACAACCAAGTTCAAGGCAAGAGCCCGTGCTGGCACAAAGCACTATTAATATTAAGGTACGATGTTAATGAAAAACTTTTATAATTTAAATTTTTATCTATATCTTTATCACTTTTTATATCTGTGTCTTAAATCTTAAAAATTAACTAAACACTTTTTTCGATTTTTTATTACTTTAATTTTCCCGTTCTTCTTATAACTGATCTCTTTCTGTGTTTCCCATTGCTTGCTGCTACTTTTTTCGAATCAACACCATATTCTTTGGAAGCTTGAATTTCAAGTCAATGGCACCTGTGGTGGGCTTGTTTCATATGAACAGGGTTCATCTTCTGAATAATAATAATAATAATAATAATAATAATAATAATAATAATAATAATAATAATAATAATAATAATAATAATAATAAAGAGTGATAAACAAGTTGAATGCACAAACAGACAAGATCACCACAACAATGATAGTTTAACACGTGATACAAGTCTTGGAATTGCTACATGATTCATAATCCTTTTTCCTTTCCATCAGTTGAAATAGCACCCATGATTCACTTGTGTCACGAAACTGAAACAATAACATCAAACGCCAAAACACTTGTGTGTTTCCCGAGACGCCAGCGCCTACATAAGCCCCATTATTCCTCCAAGACCTAAGCAGTCTGGAGAACTTTGAGAGGCAAACACAAAGGATAACACAGTTATTTCTGCGTGATTCTGGGAACAGATTCGAAGCGCACACCCACGTTTCAAATGCCGTCTTATGCCGTCTTATCCTTGGTCTTATCATTCATGTCATCGGCGTGGTAACGGAAGCAACTCATTTGTGCATGAAAGGCATCGGAGGATGACTTAAAAGAGCCGTGAGTGACATCCACGGATGCCCCCAGTCTCAGTGACGCAGATGACGCCACAAAGTGACAAGTGTGTGAAGCAAATTCGACGATAATTTGAGAATCAAATCCCGTGGAATGTATTAGAGATGGCAAGTCGATATATAGACACACCATAGCTTGCCCAACATCAGCCATAATGGACAGCAAGCGCATGCGCGAAGATGGAGGGGGGGAGGGGAGACGGACGGATCTCGTTTTCCGCCTCTCGAAAATATTTATGCCTTTCCGAGAAGGGCCTTTTCTGGACAGCTCCATAAAGAGGAGGGGGGAGGTAGGGTGAGGTAGTTTCCATCGCCGTAAAGATCGCCATTTTAGAGACGTTAGCGAACGTAGGCGAGGGATTAACATGGGGCTTTATCGTGTGTTTTCCAGGAAATGATCGGCCGGGCAAAGATACTAAAGAGCCGAAATAACAGCCAACATCCATCCCCCTTCCCCTTTCCCCTTCCCCCTCCCCCTCACCCATCCGCCCGGCGTCCGTCCGGCAGCAAGCAAGCAAGAGGGAGGACCTCTGCACTTGAAAACCCTCTCGACTTCAATAAGTTGTTTTCAATGGGATGATTATATCCGAGACCACATGATGGATGCTTGCTCGGCGGTGCTCGCACCAATCCCTTCCCCTCAACCCCCATCACCTCAACCCATCCAACTCCTCAAACCCTCCCACCGCTCCACTCACCCCTTTACTAACTCCATCTCGTGACGACTAACACTTCCAAGCATGAATACAACATCCTTTTATATAAAAAACGAGAGAGAGAGAGAGAGAGAGAGAGAGAGAGAGAGAGAGAGAGAGCACGCGATGCCATTCTCCCGGGGAGACAGCTGCAGCTGATTTCGGTCCGCCCCTCCGGCCAAATCCTGAACTTGGTACGAATAACAAATGTAACTTTATACCTCAGCCTCGCTCTCTTGAGTTAATATAGTAATGCCATCCAAGATCTACTACCACTACTATTACTACTACTACTACATTACTACTGTCATAGCACAAGCACAAACTATGTATGTAATTTAAATAGAGACCTCCCCTTGAATGTGATAATGAATTGCATTCCAGCTACGAAAAACACGATCTGAACTGAACTATGCTATTACTACAATATGAATCCTACTAAGATATATATAAGATATAATATGTATATATATATATATATATATATATAGATATATATATATATATATATATATACACACACACACACATACATATATATATATATATATATTAATATATATATATATATATATATATATATATATATATATATACATACACACACACACACACACACACACCCACACACACACACACACACACCACACACACAACATATATATATCTATGATATATATATATATATATAATTCCCTATAATACTATATATATATAATAGATTGATATATATATATAGACAACATACACACATTATAATATGCTTAAAATATCACAGTATATACACGGTGAGTGCAGTACAGCTATAAGCGAATACCACAGGAAAATGAAAGGCAGAAAGTCTATCATTTTCCTCTGGTATTCGCTTTTAAACACACACACACACACATGAATATATTGTATGTATATAAACACCATCTCACCTCTAAATGGTATTAATGCATGCGGCGACCATTCCAGGTAAACAAATGGGACTATAAATTCTGATAAGATTCTCAAACAAAAAGCTAAGGGCTTGGGCCACAGAATGCGTTGTAAATAAAGATGGAACAAACAAAGACCCGACAATAAAGTAAATATAATAATGACTTCTGTGGGCTAGCGTCACAAAGATTATGGCCACTTGGTATGAAGACTTTGAAATGAAAAGAATGGCAACACTCCTAATTTTACACGTAACAATGAATTCAAATCAAGGAATTTCAAAATATTTATAGGCCTTATACCGATACAAATGCAATCAAGACTAGTAAACGCTCAAATATAAGCATTTCCGATGTTTTTTGAGATGATATTAATAATAATAATAATAATAATAAAATAATAATAATAATAATAATAATAATAATCCAACAAAAATTCTTTCAGTTTTCTTCTGCGATTGAAAAAGAAACCACAAATCAATTTGTAACTGTTTACTTCTAAGTTTTAATTATTGTTTTTACTCCACACTCGTGTAGTAAAACTTAATGTAAATACTAGAAGTAAACAAGTTACAAATTGAATGGGTTTCTTTTTCAATAATAATAATAATAATAATAATAATAATAATAATAATAAAAATGACAACAACAAAAACAGATCCTTCTTGAACTTTTAACCTGAATGGAAGAGAGGCTAAATCACAAAATGTCAAGGCGAAAATCATGCTTTTAAAAATCATTGGTTCTATTACTGTGACCATAGGGACTCTCGGAACGTAAATAAATAAATAAATAAGCAAATCAATAAAAGGATGAAAAATATATAACAAGATATTAATGAAGACAAAGGATGACACCAAAAGAAATAGCAAAGTCACTAGTAGCAGAAGCACATCTGGATTAAAAGACAAGAAAATATTCAAGCCATGAATAAGAATAAGCATCTCATTTCAATCTTCCTTCTTCTTCCGGGAAGATCTCCAAGTGAACACGTTTTTGAGAGAGAGAGAGAGAGAGAGAGAGAGAGAGAGAGAGAGAGAGAGAGAGAGAGAGACTCTTCATCATCCGCATTAAGCAATCAAAAGCACATTATATTTAATTGAAGGAACGGCCAAAAGGCACGACCTTCCTCAGTTTTAAACGGATGGTTGCCTTGATCATGTCAAAGCACGCACACTTTCCTCTCTCTCTCTCTCTCTCTCTCTCTCTCTCTCTACATCTCTCTCCTCCCCCCCCCCACTCTCTTTACCTGATCCTGAATGACTTAGGTCAGCCTTAGACTCCCCCAACTCAACTTATGTCATCTAAGCTCTCGTATAAGATGGCCAAGTTGTCTTAGCGCCTAAGTCCGAGCACAAGAAACCGCCCAGGACCTATAAGAGGATCAAGCTGCAACTCCCTAACAAACATCAAAGAGAGAGAGAGAGAGAGAGAAAGAGAACTGAAGCTAAAAAGGTTTAGAATAATAATGTTCTCCGAGAGAGAGAGAGAGAGAGAAAGGGTGAATGAAAACTGAAGCAAAAAAAGGTTCAGAAAAAAGGATTAAT
>NC_087218.1:30252575-30255075 GCF_015104395.2 Macrobrachium nipponense | reverse complement strand
TTGTCATAAATACTGCAATAACACAATGCCATTCTAATGGTTATCTATAAAAATTATATCTATGAAGAAAACCTTAACAGTAATAAAAACTACAGTAGCACTATGTCATTCTCATCCATTATAATCATACAACATAACCTTTCAGCTAAAGCATTTGGATTCAAAGGAAAGATAAATGTTCTCGTAGTATTAAGGGCTCTTTCACGAAATATAAATAAATCAAAACACAAGAATACACGAGTAAAAATTAAGTCAACCAAAGCTTCTTTAGCGCGGTCGAGTTTTCTGTAGAGCGTATAATCAAGGCCAACGACAATAGATCTACATACAGGGTGTAACACGAGTTTAAGCAAATATTTCGAGAAATTAAAGAAAAGGTCATTCTGAGCATAAAATGTTCTATAGACATATGCATTTTAAGGCTTTATTTATCAGTGAGGTGAATTTTTAAAATAACCGGTTTTCCTTGATTAAGGCAGCCCTAGGCCAACATGGCGTACGCCGGTACGCGATGTCTGAGCAGTCAGGGAGAAGGGGGTTGGAGGGGTGAGGTTGATGAAGTGCATAATGCAACTGGATTGCTAGTCTTTTAATTATGAGTTTTTTCTCTCAGGTTTTGAAAAATGTAACATTAAAGTCCCTTCAATGAGTGAATCAACCGTGAACAGACTGCACTGTAATCTAATTTTAATAATTAGCTTTAGCACATATCAAGAAAGTGATGTAAATGTCACGGAATTGTTGAATCAGGAGTCAGGATGATTAGGCCTAAGCTGAACGAGTGATAATGACAGCAATCGTGATGACGAAGGAATGCAGGTAAGGAGGGTAGGTAATACACTTTGAACAAAGTCAGCTTTTTTACCTCTTTCGAATACTGCATGAATATAATATTACGTACTTCTACCTTTTTCAGGAAAGACTGAAGAAAGTGAAATTTCCATTATGTTCTCATTCTTTTCCATCTGACAGAAACTAAAGCCTTTTCTCAATTGTGTTTTTCCCTTCGACTTGTGTATTTGTTTGTTTGTATGGTGTTTTTACGTTGCATGGAACCAGTGGTTATTCAGCACGAGACACTAACCCTCAGGGAACCCTCAATGCCCGAGAATAGAACTCGAGGCTACCGAGGTAGCAAGCCAAGACCATACCAATCACGCCATTGAGGCGCTTCGACTTATGTATGATGAATACTTTTGATGGAGAACGAGAGATTTTTGAAAATATGTTTTAAATCTTTGATCAG
Source organism: Macrobrachium nipponense (assembly GCF_015104395.2). Classification (NCBI taxonomy): domain Eukaryota; kingdom Metazoa; phylum Arthropoda; class Malacostraca; order Decapoda; family Palaemonidae; genus Macrobrachium; species Macrobrachium nipponense. The sequence continues at coordinate 30,253,829 of NC_087218.1, read as the reverse complement.
TGTGTAAGGAATAGGCTTATCTTTCATGGAGAGGAGATTCCATTCGGCTTCCTTTTCTTTTATCGGATTCCAGTGAATACCATTGACAGAGAGGGAGAAGGTTTCAATGATACTTGCATTTTTCCCCTTTTTTCAGTATCTAAAGAAGACATCTGATTTGGAAGTATTTCATTCACGACTCATCGGCCTAATCGCCGGTTTCCTTTTTTTAATGACAGTGGAAGTCATTGTTGCAAAACCCACAAATAAGCCTCACATCTGCACATTCCACATTACTGGAACGCCAAGGCATTGTCTCCAGTTTCTTGCTCACAAAATGAACAAAGAATCTGGCACTAGTAACCCGAACACGCTCTTGGCGGAAAAGCGAGGAAAGAGTGAGCGGGATCTCACTTAGCCATTAAAATGACAACGGTTATGTTTAAAAATCACCTCCCCGATAAACGAAGCCTTAAAATGCATAAGACTATAGAATTTTCAGCTCAGAATGATCTTTAATTTCATTTCTCGAAATATCTGCAAATAAACTCGTGTTACACCATGTATGTATATCTTTCGGTGGTCTCGGTACAATGCGGTGTGAGCCACCATCCATGAAACCTTAACTACGGCCCGGTGATGGCCTGTACTCTATCTTTGCCAGATGCATGGTTATGGCTTACTTTAACCTTAAATAAAATGGAGACTACAGAAGCTAGAGGGCTGTAATTTCGTATGTTTGATGACTGGAGAGTGGATGATAAACATACCAATTACAGCCCCCTAACCTCAGAAGTTTTTAACATCTGAGGGCGGACAGAAACAGTCCAGACAAAAAAAAGGCGCGGACGGACAGACAAAGCCATCTCAATAGTTTTCTTTTACAGAAAACTAAAAGAAATATTAATTTTGTATATAATTTGTGTATCATGTACAACACAGACATATCTGAACATTTTTCATACGATACAGTAACAGAGTTTCGAATTAAACGAAGAAATTTTTTTTTTGTTTCATTAAATGTCCGTATATCTATAAAACTCTTTCACAACATATAAATTAAAACAGTAAACCCGGGGAAAGATTAATTTTCCATATACGTATGTTACCATATCATAAACTATACAGATATAACAATCCAAACAACATTTTCCACACAATACAAGAAACAGAAATTGCAATGTTCCCTTGACTCGTCTACTCAGTTTGCCATCTATTTTCTCCTGAATTCATTACCAACCGGTAACGAACAATTAATGGAATGAGTAATGACGT
>NC_087218.1:30247575-30250075 GCF_015104395.2 Macrobrachium nipponense | reverse complement strand
GTTGGAAGGGACAATGGATGAAAGCAAGACATGAAACGTTTAAAGCGAAACATGAAACGTTTGACTGATAGACCTGGAAGATATAACAATGAGTCTGAGTGAGAGTGAAAATGTCACCAGGTTTCTGCCATACCGGATTTTGTCCGGTTACGAAATCCGATAGCGGGAGAAACACTCGAGGAGATATTGAAGAGTTCCAAAATCCACCGAGGTGGAACTGACAACAATGAATGGAGCCTCTAGCGTCAGTCATTACTTGACCCCGTTCTCTTCTTCCAAGAGGCTTTCAAGACCCGGTTTTTGTGATAAGCCCATCCGGACACATCTTGTGAGACTCAAGTTTTATTTAGGCTGCTAGCTAGGTCCATCTTACGCACGAGAGAGAGAGAGAGAGAGAGAGAGAGAGAGAGAGAGAGAGAGAGCGAGAGAGAGAGAGAGAGAGAGAGCGCATTCAAACCATTCTTGACGCTCACGCTGTCCTCTATTATGAAGAGAATAAAATTCAATAGGATATAGATGAAACTGTTTTTATTCTGAGAAACAGCAGCAATTCGCTCATACAAAGCAGTGGGACAAGAAGACCTGAACTGTGGGAAAATTATTGTTATATTTCTACGATTATTGATATTATTACTGATACTTTCTTTTTTTTATAATGACTGTGAACATCATCAGCATAGAGTTTTGGTACTTTCAATTTTCGTATTTAGCCTTCTGGATTTGACTACTGTAACCACCTCAGGTCCCTAGCTGGAATTTGTTTGTATGTAATCTGGTAACTAATTGTTATAATTTTTAATGTTTTTTTTTAACTACTGTTCTCAATATTAATGGTGCTGTTGCCATTATTACGAATACTACCTTTATACTTCTTCCGCAACTTTGTGGATATTGCCGATTTATCATTTATTGTCTATACTTTATATATTCCATGTATATGGCCTTGAGCTGAAATAAAACTTATTATTATTATTGTTATTATTATTATTATTATTAACAACTTCATCCAAAATGCACTTTAGTCTTCAACTAATTTTTGCATTAATGGTCTAAATTTCCCGAATGTCATACAGGAAGGAGAAGGACACGTTAATAGAATTGACTTTTTAAAGGTTACAAAGTTGTAACAGGATGAAATTCTCCCAGTTGTACTTGAAACAATTGTTAAAAAAGATGATGGAAAGTAAGAAAAATATGCATGGAGGTATAGTAAATGGAACGAAAAGGGTCGCAGCTATGGGGCATAGGAACGCTACAAAGAACCTTGAGTAATAATGCCTACAGTACACCGTGCATGAGATGCATTGACGGCACTATTGCCCGGCCCCCCATGGGGAAAGGATATGTGAAAGATTATACGTAGCAAATTTGTTTCATTCCCTCTCCTGTATTTTCAATCAGAACAAAAGTTTTCCCGCTAATCCTCACACTTCTGATGGATCAAAATACACAGAGGTTACCAGGTTATGTTCAATACATACAGCTTTTTATATATGACTTTATTCAGTTCTATTTGATTTATTTATTTTTTGCATATCAGTGGGATTCTATCTAGTCATTTTCTTTTCTTACGTTGTGTCTCTCACACATTTTTCACACCAAAGTCCCAACAGCTAATGACTCGTATCCTGTTTCCGGTAATTTTCGCAAATTTACAAACACACACACACATAAACACACTATAACACACATACAGACATGTATGTATTTATTGTATGTGTATGTATGTATGATGTATGTATGTATGTATGTATGTATGTATATATATATATATATATATTATATATATAATATATATAATATAATATATATAATATTTATATATGATACTATAATATACACACACACACACATCACAGTATAACAATCGTCAAAGACGCAAAAAAAATGTAACAATGATTATTACAATCTATAATAAACGCGATTCGCAAAACCCATCCATCGGCCGACCCTAACAACAACAACAACAACGAAGGAGAGAGCGAGAGAGGAGGACAAGCCAACATTCATTAACAGGATATTAATCCCACTTTTTCACAAAAACCTTTATTACGCCCCCATACACATCCATTATGAAGGCATTCCCCCTTTTATGCGGCGCTCCCCTTTACCTCCTCCCTCAATATTCACAAGGGGGAGAAAGGGGGGGAAGGGGTGGCGAGGAACACGAGGAAAAGGGGTAGGGCGACCTCAACCAAACCCCCTCCCCCTCTTCCTAACACTACCCTTTTCCCCATGCAATCATGGTGGTCTTTATAACGGCCCCAGCATTGCTCAAACCCCACCCTCGCCTCCCCCTGGCACGGTGATCAACAATAACCCCATCTAACCGACCCTCACCCTCCCCCTCCCCCTACCCCTTCCTATCCCACACACCCCAAAGTAACCTGGATGGTTGTCCTCTGATCCCTAACCCTCCTCCACAGGCCTCCGTCCCTCCCTCCCCCCATATTCCCAGCCATTACCGTTCACTGACCCCCACCTTCACACACACAGCCTA
>NC_087218.1:30217575-30242575 GCF_015104395.2 Macrobrachium nipponense | reverse complement strand
TTATAAATATCCAGATAATTACTGGTTAAATAACATAATGGAAACTCTTCGCAATGAATTCACTATCCTTTGAATTTAATGAATTCAATATCCACTGAATTTTCTGCATTAATTATTCTTGGAATTGTTCTAAATTCAATATTCTTTGAATTTTCTAATTCAATATTCTTTGCATTTTCTGAATTCAATATTCTTTGAATTTTCTGAATTCAATACCATTTGAAATGTCTGAATTCAATATCCTTTCGTATTACGAACATACGGACAAATTGGGACATTATGAAAACAACGTACACAAATACTACATACATATGTTGATACAACCAGTAAGATTTTCACTTACAAAAATTGTCCTTAAATTCACTAGCCCCAAATCATAACGGTACTAAAAGAGGAAATAACAACCGCCCCCAGCCCCCCAGCCCAAACAACTCAAGTAATCCCCAGGTTGAACGTTGAGGCGTCTTACGTCATGCGCAGCCACAACAAGGTCAGTGCATGCGAGCGCGCGCAGACGAGCTGCTCGCAAGCAGGAAGGTGCGCACGCATGCCTGGCCTGGTTCGTGATAACGATGGCAATCTGTGGCGCGTATAATGAAAGTCCTGTTAGCGATATGTCTTCGTAAACTTCCACCTGCTTTTCTAACACATACATAACACACACGAACGACTGCGCGCGAACGCACGCGTGCAGCTGTACGAGAAAGTCCGTACGTTCTTCGCTTCGTATCTTTTTATTATTATTTTATCGTCTCTTTAGTATAAGTAAAAATTTTTATCGTCTCTTTAGAAAAAGTAAAAATTTGTATCGTCTCTTTAGAAAAAGTAAAAATTTGTATCGTCTCTTTAGAAAAAGTGAAAATTTTTATCGTCTTCTCTTTGGAAAAAGTAAAAAACTTGTATCGTCTCTTTAGCAAAAGTAAAAATTTGTATCGTCTCTTTAGAAAAAATAAAAATTTGTATCGATTCTCTTTAAAAAAGAAAAAAACTTTTATCGTCTCTAGAAAAAGTAAAAATTTGTATCGTCTCTTTAGAAAAAGTAAAAATTTTTATCGTCTCTTTAGAAAAAGTAAAAAAAACCCAATTTTTATCGTCTCTTTAGAAAAAGTAAAAATTTGTATGGTCTCTAAGAAAATTTTTTTATCGTCTATTAGAAAGTAAAAATTTTTATCGTCTCTTTAGAAAAATTAAACATTTTTTATTGTCTCTTTAGAAAAAGTAAAAAATTGTATTCTCTTTAGAAAAAGTAAAAAAAAAATTTATCGTCTTTAAAAAAGTAAAAATTTGTATTCTCTCTTTAGAAAAAGTAATCATTTTTATCGTCTCTTTAGAAAAAGTAAAACATTTTTATGGACTTTAGAAAAATAAAAAATTTTATCGTCTCTTTAGAAAAAGTAAAAATTTTTATCGTCTCTTTAGAAAAAGTAAAAATTGTTATCGTCTCTTTAGAAAAAGTAAAAAAATTTTATCGTCTCTAGAAAAAGTAAAAATTTTTATCGTATCGTCTCGAGCAAAAGTAAAAATTTGTATCGTCTTTTTAGAAAAAGTAAAAAATTTTATCGTCTCTTTAGGAAAAGTAAAAATCACTGAATATTTTGCTTTACAAAAAATATTGGAGACTTGATTAATGAGTTTGTAAGGAAATAAATAAATATTTTATCCCTTCAGAAAACCTAACTACAGATAAAGGCATAAAAACCACATGCTTTGTTTTACAAAAATAAAGGAAAGTTTATTACTGAGTTTATAAATAAATACAAAATTCAAGGAGTTGGAAAAAGGTTCCTCCAGCCCAAAAACCTGCCTGTCAAATACGTCTAGGGAGAAGAGGTATGCGTCTTCGTTACACTACAGGTTCACTGATCTCGTATGCTTCCCAAGCTCGCTCTCTCTCTCTCTCTCTCTCTCTCTCTCTCTCTCTCTCTCATATCCTTCATGGTGTAACAGGAGTACTGTGGTCTTCGGATGTCCAACGATTGTAAAATAATTCAGAAAAATGTTGCAGTGATATACGTAGCTTTACAGCGACTAATTAAACAAGTAAAAAATACGCCGAAAAAAATGAGTTTTCTGTATAGCGTACAATGCCGTATGAAACTCTATGTACTGTAATATGACACTCTCAACCACGACAGGGCAGCGCTCAGCTGCTCCCCAGATGCGGTCAAGTGAAGATACTCGGAGGCTGGCACCTACTTAACCTTAAATAAAATAAAACTTACCGAGCTAGAGGTTGACATTTGGTACGCTTGATGATTGGAGGGTGGATGATCAAAACAATTTGCAGCCCTCTAACCTCAGTACTCTTTTTAGATGTGAGGGCGGACGGGCAGACAAAGTCATCTTAATAAGGTTTCTTGCACAGAAAACTAAACTATTACAAAATCATGAATGGAAAGTTTCGCCGGATCATTCGAGTGTTTTCTATGACAGGCCGCTACACCGTCCATAATCAAAGCCACCCAAAATAGATCTATCTTTCGGTTCTCTCAGTATAATGCTGTATGACCTAGGACCGATGAAACTTTATCCACCGCGTGGTGGTGGCCTGTCCTATATCGTTGTCAGACTCACCATTATGGCTAACGTAAACCTTAAATACTTTTTACGCTACAGAGCTGCAATTTGGTGTTTGATGATTGGAGGGTGGATGATCAACATAGCAATTTGCAGCCCTCTAGCCTCAGTGGTTTTTAAGATCTGAGGGCGGACAGAAAAGGGTGGGGACAGAAAAGAGAACAGAAAAAAAGTGTGGACAGAAATAGGTGGGGACAGAAAAAAGTAAGGACAGAAAAGATGACAGAAAAAAGTCCGGCCAGAAAAGAAAGCAAGAAAAAAGTCCCGGCCAGAAAAGAAAGCAGAAAAAGTCCGGCCAGAAAAGAAAGCAGAAAAAGTCCGGCCAGAAAAGAAAGCAGAAAAAGTCCGGCCAGAAAAGAAAGCAGAAAAAGTGCGGACAGAAAAAAGTACCGACAGAAAAGAAGACAGAAAACTTGCGGACGCACAGAAAAAGTCGGCACAATATTTTACTTTACAGAGAACGAAAAGTGAGAAATTGTGCCCAAGTAAGAGACGCCACATATTGTAATGAATTTCATCGCAAATCAAAACATGATTGACACAACATTCATTCAACGTACATAGAAAAGATACGGGAACATATGTGGCATTCAAGTGAATTGATATATATATATATATATATATATATATATATATATATATATATATATATATATATATATATATATATTATATATATATATATATATATATATATATATATATTATATATATTATATATATTATTATATATATATATTATATATATTATATTATATTATATTATATTATATTATATATTATTATATATATATATATATATATATATATATATATATATATATATATATATTATATATATAATGTGAAATTGAGCCCAAGTAAAAAAACATTGCAAAAGGTAATGAATGCAATCGTAAAGTAAAATTTGAGTGACATAGCATTCACTAAATGTACAAAATATGAGACTGGAGACGTGTGGAGATTCGTGAAAGATAAAGCACAGGAGGGACATACTTTTTTGGATGCTCCTCCTTTGCGTCCCGTCCGGTGTTGGCTGCGATGATATGATGATGATAAACTAGATATCGTAAAGTTACATAATAATTAATATTAGTATTAGTCAGGAAGACTAAGGTCACGATAAGAAATTCCACTGCGTAAATTGAATAATCTTGCAAGACAAGAACTTAAATGGATATCACATTGAATAAAGATACCCACTTACCCTATCAGTATCTAGGGGAATCTCAGACCAAATCATCTTTAAGCTTTGGAATTTTCTGTATTCTTCTTTACCTACAGAACCACTTCACCAGCCTCTTTTGCTGTAGAACTTCTCAGTTCCAGAGGTCCTTTATTCCTCAAACAGCGGGCAGTGGAACAGCCTCCCTTCAGAGGAGGTCGTGCAACTGAAAATTCATAAGTTCAAGCGAAGAAGCAATGCATTACTACCCTAATACTGTTCTCCTTCTCCTTGCATTTTAGTACATTTTAATCCATTTATTAATTTATTTGTATCTTTTTCAATAAGTGAGTTTTCTCCTCATAATTCTTCCTAATTAACACCATATTCCTTGGAAGTTGGAACTTTAAGTCAATGGCTCCTGTGGCGGGCTTGTTAAATACGAATAGGGTTTATCTTCTGAATATAAGAAGAAGAAGAAGAAGAAGAAGAAGAAGAAGAAGAAGATCATATATTCTAACTTCTCTGTATGAACTGGCTTGAGTTCAGCAAACATGTCTACAAAGGCCACTCCCCTTAAAAAATATTTTGTATGTTTTTTTTAGCAAATCATGAATAATACTCCTCATAGCCACGTGACCTCGTCCGGTCTGTATAAAATGAGGTCGTCGTAGTTGCGCTCAGAAAGGTCAATGCAAATGTAGGCTATTAATGGAGGAGAAGGGGAGGGGGAGGGGTAAGGGGTGAGGGGCTGGAAGGGGAAACCTCTCAAGGGAAATCGACGCCAGTAATTTTACACTTGAACAGACCTGTAATATTCTGACACAACAAATGAAATATGCAGTAATAATAAATCCTCATATTACATTACCAGCATACCTAAAATTGAATACATTATTAAAGACATTTGACAAACAATATGTCAAATATTCATGCAATTCCCATTTCATTAAACCAGAAGGATAAAAACTCTTTTGACATTCATATTCAAATCAAAAACGCACGCACGCGCACACACACACATATATATAATTTATTTATAAAAATAAAAAATACATTAATATAGCGTACACACGCATATACTTATAAGTGAGTGTGCGTGTTAACACCCACATATGTATGCATGTATGTATGTATGGGTGCATGTGTATGTATGTATGTATGTATGTATGTATGTATGTATGTCTGAATATACATATATATCAAAACGAATATATAGGAAATAAATGAAATTTATTACCTAAGCAGAGGTACAATAATTTTTTTTACCACAGAAAAATTAGAACTATTTAAACGCTATAATAAAAAAGGTACTGTTATCATATTACCATGGGAACTAGTTCTACTAAATTCTTCCAACAAAAATGTGAGGAGTTACCGCGGCAACTCGAGAGAGAGAGAGAGAGAGAGAGAGAGAGAGAGAGAGAGAGAGAGAGAGAGAGAGAGAGAGAGAGAGAGAGAGAGAGAGAGAGAGAGAGAGCACCTGTAAAATAGTTTAACCTGCTCGATGGGGGGAGATTTCTATTTGCCGAACTGATCACAGAGAGAGGAGCAGAGATTGAGAGAAAGAGAAGAGAGAGAGAGAGAGACAGAGAGAAGAGAGAGAAGAGAGCCACGCCTGTAAAATATGTTTTAACCTGCTCCCGATGGGGGAAAGATACCCTTGGCGAACGATCAGAGAGAGAGAGAGAGAGAGAGAAGAAAGAGAGAGAGAGAGAGAAGAGAGAGAAGAGGAAGAGGAGAGGGGGGGGGGGGGGGGAATGGAATTAGTCCACTGTCGTTCATTACGGGCCAGACGCTGCCCGGAATACCCAGGAGGTTTCTTATAAGGCGAGGGGGAAATGGCCGACACGGCGAGGGAGGGCCCCGCAGATCCTTCAGTGCCAGGCCGTCAGAAAGAGAAGGAAGGAGAAGCAAGCACCAGGAACCGCAATTACGGGGTGGGTACCTACGCCTCTACTTCACCTCAATCGGCGATTCTCCTTCCTCACGGCGGAGGCGTGAGATGTTTGTGTGGATCCATCCCCTGTGTGTGTGTGTGTGTGTGTGTGTGTGTGTGTGTGTGTGTGTAATATGTATTAATATATATATATTCTATATATATATAGCTATATATATATATATATATATAGATATAAATATATATATATATATATAAGGTAATGTAATATGAGGATTTATTATTACTGCATATTTCATTTCAATCCCCTTACTGACTCATTACAAACTAGATCTACAGTAAGGGAAAACCCGAACGGAATCGGGTCATTATGCAAAGTTCCGGCACGTCCCTTGCATAAACAGCCCATGTTTATGTCATAGCGCAACAAACGACTACAGGAACATTCTCTAAAGGCCAAAACGAGACCCCAGGTACGGGCTGGACCACGTAGCATCTTTCAAAGTCTACGCTCAGCTGACGGGGGAATTATTCCCCGCGAGCTACGCATACGAAATACCACATCTTCCTCCTTACGACTAGGTACTAAGGTATTCCTCGATTTTCTTAAGAAATCTCATATCTTCTTACTACTAGGCGCTAAGGTATTCTATGAATTTCAATCTTCTTTCTTTTCCTGTTTTAAGTAGGTTTCTGGGGCATTCTGTTCCCTGTAGATTGCTGGCCCAAGTTCAATATTTCAAAGCTGGTTCCATAAAAATAATAATAATAAAGATGTGCATAATCAGATATCTGTACAAATATATTTGAAAATAAAATGCAATGTACAGATTCATGAGTGTGGATTTATTTCTCCATTTAAATTCTCGTGCTCATAGTATTATTATTATTATTATTATTATTATTATTATTATTATTATTATTATTATTATTATTATTATATTATTATTATTATTATTATTATTATTATTATTATTATTATTATTATTATTATTATTATTATTATTAATTATTATTATTATTATTATTATTATTATTCACAAGATGAACCTTATTCATATAGAACGCCCACCACTGGAGCCATTGACTTGTGAAGCTTCCAATGAATATGGTGTTCATTAGAAGGAAGTAACAGGAGGTAAAGGGAAATACAGTAAGTAGAGATAGCGCCTCAGCGGCGTGGTTGGTATGGTATTAGCGTCCCACCTCGGTGATTGCGGGTTCGATTCTCTGCCATTCCATTGAGGAGTGAGAGATGTGCATTTCTCGACGTGGTTCGGAGGTCACGTAAAGCCGTTGGTCCGGTTGCTGAATAACCACTGGTTCCACGCAACGTAAAAGCACCATACAAACAAACAAAAACAATGTAAGTAGAGATTACTCAGTAAAGAGAGAGAGAGAAAAAAAAGAGTGAAACAAATATATAAAAATGTAAGTTAACGATTAAAATACAAAGAAAACTATATTTGGGAAGTTATAAATAATAATAATAATAATAATAATAATAATAATAATAATAATAATAATAATAATAATAATATCAGTGGACTAGGGCCGGCTGGGATTACGAACCTTTCTGCAAGCCACAACACATGCGTAAACCAAGCCAAGAAAATCAAGCGAAATGACTCGCATTCTCACACAAACTAATGTCCCTGACTGCATTATGACTGTGTACATAATTCTCTCGGCTAACCCTCGTTATTTACAGGTACTTGGCCTTTAAAAGAAAACCCTAACCTGGTTCCAACAGGTGCTATTATTTTCCCCAGGTACAAATAGACTGCAGTAACATCGTCCTCAAAAACATTTCATTAATTCAGCAGCGTATCAAATTTCAACGCATAAGGGTCACAGTTTTTAAATGAAGTCTTTTTAGACTAATATGTAAAATTCAAAATAATAATAATAATAATGTTTTTAACGCTTGCCCTCAAAAACATTCCTACAAACATATAGCAACATATGAAATTTCAATGCAATAGGGTCACAACGTTTTAACATAAGTCTTTTTAGATACTGATAAGAAAATGTCAACCAATAAGAAGAAGACGACGACAATTTCAATGTTCTTCGTTTCCAAGTTGTTGTAATAATAATAATAACAATAATGAGAGTCAAATGCATAAAACACGTATCAAAAAGAGGACAACTGCAATCCAGAATTCTGCCTTTTCATCATATCTTACATCACACTTCAAAGCCGCCGAGAAAAGCCAAGGTTACCATGTTGCATAATCGATCTCCAGTGCCAAATGGCACTCTTACGGCGTCCTCCTCTTCGTTCGTGCCAACGGAGAAAAATTAGGGATAAGCCGAGTCAATCGTATTCCAAATTCAAGTGAGCCCCGAACAAGAAAATCGCCCGAGGCATTGTTCGTGTCACGAAAACTCTCTCTCTCTCTCTCTCTCTCTCTCTCTCTCTCTCTCTCTCTCTCTCTCTCTCTCTCTCTCTCTCTCTCTCTCTCTCCTCTGACCCGCTTCCCAAGGAAATGAGTTGGCACAGCAGTGCCATTCATTTCCCTTTTCCTTTCTTCTTGATTTGAAGTTCTTAGATTTGAGTTACTACAGGTACAGTCAAGAGGCAAGTGGCTTTCTAATCCTAAGATTCTTCAAGTCTTTCCCTAAAGGTTTTAAATTCATGGCGGTCAAAAGAAGGGGATTGGCAGTTGGGTTGACTCTATATGGTATTTAATAAGAAGGAATCTCTTCCTTTAATCGTATGACAAATAGCACCGAAGTGCTATTAATGTCGTTTACTAGTCCTGTTTATGGGAGATTATAAACCCATGCCATTTGACACCTCTATGGGGCATTAAAAAAACGACAATAAAGGCACCGCAGTGCCAGTATTGTCGTTTATCAGCCCTGTCTGAGGGAGGTTATACACTCGTGCCATTCGACACCTCTGAGTGGCATTTATAAAAAATAAAACTGGACCAATTATTTCTTCGTAGCGCCATTCCTGTTTCCCAAAGCATAAGAAGATGCCGTCTCGCAGTGCATCCTTCCGAACGGCAAACTACCCTGAGAGGCAATCAAGTTATCGCAAGGCGAAGACTCCAAAACGGCTGACGAATCCAAAACCGCCTTTTTCCCTTTCCGTCTATCTTCGCTGGGAGGAACCACGAGAGCCCCCTAATTATCCCCAAAGTATTCGGAGGGGGAAGACGTGGGGGGGGGGGGGGGAACGATGGATGAGAGAAGGAATCTCAAGCATGGGAAAATAGAAGGCCTGCCTGAGTGAGGTCTCCGAAGATCTTCATCGCCTTCTTGCTCGAGCCTTCTATTTCTTGAACCTCCCCTCCCTCCTCCTCCTCCTCGGGTATTCGTGACGACTCTCCTGCGAAGACGCCCTCCCCGTCTCATTGGTCTCCTAATCGTAGTGATCTATCCTTCGGTATCATACATAATCCGATCCCTATAATCCGAGGAGGAGGAGGAGGAGTTTCAGTGGGGTAGGGTGCAGGGGGTGTTAGGTGGGAGGGATATCCACGATCCCCGACAGGCCGTCCTGCATTATACAAAAGGAGTTGGGAGGGGGAGGGGGAGGGGAAGGAGGTATAATTTAATGGGTTCGTGCACCGGTTAAAGGGATGACAGGGGCATAATTTGGGGAGCCATCAGCCCCGGCACTGTCTGTCAACTCCACACCAGGTGATGGGCAAAAGACCCTACAACACTAACACCTGGTTCTTCACATTTTATTTCCTCACCAATATAAGCAGACACAACCACACACATACATACACACACACACATATACGATTACGTATATTACACACACACACACTATATATATATATATATATATATATATATATATATATATATATATATATATATATATAATATAATAAAATCCACGTAAGAAGGCGAGTGAAAACCGGGACTTGAAACAAGTACCTTCTCGGTTTGTTCAACATTTTCAAGTTCACACTGAGTACAAACATACCTAGTTTACGGGGCTTTATATTCAAAATTGAGTAGTGGTGGGCGGAGTTAGTTTTTGATTCGGGCAGCATGTATCTCCGCCCACCACTACTCAACTTTGTATATCAAGCTCTGTAAACCATGTCTGCAACTTAGTGTGAACTTGAAAATGTAGAACAAACTACGAAGTACTTCTTCCAAATCATGGTTTCCACTCGCCATTTTACGTGGATTTTATGATATTTTCAAGCGCGCGGACTTTCTTGCTATAGACTATACATACATACTACATACATACATCATATTAACAATCTAATATATAATTATATATAATATATATATATATATATATTATATATATATATATATATATATATATCCTATATATATTTTTAAAAATATCTTTTTATTTATATATATATTATATATATATATTTATATATATATATATCTATATATATATATTCTATATATATATATCTATATATATATATATATATATATATATAATATATATATATATCTATATATAGATATATATATATTATATATTATATCCCTATTATATAGATATATATATATATATATTATATTAGTAAACCCTAGGGTCCCATTGAAAAAATGTCATAAAATCCATGGTTTATTCAAAACATCACTAGTCTATAAAATTATAACATACTCATTAAAAAATATTATAAATAACAATAAAGCTATTAAAAAAGCATCAAATTACTAATCATATAAAAATTTGAAAAACTATGCGTTCACTTTAAATTTTAAATTTTGTATATAATCAATTATTGATGCTTTTAATAGTTCCATTGTCATTTATAATGTTTTTAATGATTATGTTTTAATTTTACAGACTGGTGATGCACTGAGATTATGTGCAAAACGTTTCTCCTCGTAAGAAACCATGGATTTTTACGATGTTTTTAATGGCCCCTCCCCCCCTGCGGTTTACTGATATAATACATCAACTGGAACCTTTATATATATATGTGAATATATAATATATATATATATATATATATATATATATATATATATTATATATATATATATAGTATTAGTATATATATATTATATAATATATATATATATATATATATATATATATATATATATATATATATATATATATTATATATATAGTATGTATATATATAATATATATATATATATATATATATATATATATATATATATATATTATATATAGTATGTGTATATATATATTATATATATATATATATATATATATATATATATATATAGTATATACATACATAATTCAACCAACTAATAGTATTAAAAATTTTTCAAAATATATAACCCTCTAGCACCTCCCATAACAAAATTAAGCACTAACTCAACCACTAGATCCACCTACGGAAAAATCTCGAGGCGGTTTTCACTATTTATGCTATACAGCATCTTCTTCAAGTCTAAATTAATAAAATTACACAAAATTTCGATTACACACGTTTTCGATACCTACCACGTGTTAATGAAACTAGCGAGCGAATATATGAAAAAAATGTCAGGACGTTCACCAAGAGGAGGTGGGCGGCCTTCTCTCAAGAACAATAAATTAGGAGGGGGGTGGAGGAGGATCGCCATAAAAGAATCGGCTGAAAAGGAAACACGGTCGAATAACCAGCAAAATAAAAAAAAATAAACAAATAAAAGAAAACTAAACATAATATGAACAAATTACACATACGCAGCGAGGTGAACAACAATAAAATACGGGGTTGAAAAACACCCACAACAACCCCTTCGACCTCTTTATGTGCACACATGCAAATTTGTGAATTTATACAAAGATCCAGCCACAAATAATGGCATATTTAATTTTATCATAAATACATACATACAAAGTAACTACATATGTATACAGATAAAAGACTGCACGCAAAGATCAATAATACACGTATAACAACAAGCATACAAACTTGTGTATTCATACACAAAGAAAAAAGATAAAACTATAGGGTATCATATTCGACAAAAACTATTATTTCCCTCTTGCAATGAACAAACACACGTGTGTGAGCGTGCTCATACATACACAACGAAAAATACACAGTAGAATGTTGAATAACGCAAAAAGCTTGTCTCTTGTAATATATACATATATGTACTTATGTATGTATGTATCTGAGTAATATATACGTGTATAATATATTATATATATATATATATAATAGTATATATATATATACACATACATATATATATGTATATATATATATATATATATATATAGATATATATATATATACATGCATAAATATATATACATGCATACATATATATATATAAGGTTTTTTAGGGTTTTTTTTTGCCACGAAGGAAAAAATGAAAAAAACGAGTTGGCCGAGTACTTTCGGTCCGAATAGGACCGAAAAGTACTCGGCCAAAACTCGTTTTTTTCATTTTTATTTTTTCCTTCGTGGCAAAAAACCTTTATTTATAACATAGCATCACGTTTTATATACTTCGTGAAAAAGTATTCAATATATATATATATATATAGATATATATATATATAACACTTATTACATATACATATATATATATATATATATATATATATATATATATATATATATATAAGAATATATATATATATGACTAGTATAAATGTTCAGTTACAACAGAATTTCATCTAATAAAAGGAGCCCATAAAAACGTCAAAAAACAAAGACAAAATACTATATTTCAGAGACTGAAGAGAGAGACAGCAGTCTGAATATCGTATTTTCTCTCTATATTTTGGCGTTTTATATATATATATATATATATATATATATATATATATATATATATATATATATATATATATATATATATATATATATATATATATATATATATATATGTGTGTGTGTGTGTGTGTGTGATGTGTATATGTTTCACCGAAAATATGGAACGCGAGAATGTATACATAAAGAGAAATGCCAGGAAGGAAAAGTGAAACGAAGGAATGGTTGCTAAGCTTTCGACAAGCGGTCCTTTACTAACCAAACTCTGCCAGTAAAGGACCGTGAGTCGAAGTGCCTAGCAACCACTCCGTTGTTTCACTTTTCCTTCATGGTATTTGCCTTTATAATATATATATATATATATATATATATATATATATATATATGATATATATATACATACATACATATATATACATATTATATATATATATATCTATATATATATAATATACATATATATATATATATATATATATATATATATACTATATATATATATATATATATAAGAAGTGTGTTATGTACGCACGGAAGTCACCCATTAAAATATACTGGATAAGCATGAAAACATCAGGGAAACGTATTTATACAAACAGGACAGGTAAAATGAATACTGCTTTTACGAGGCAAAAACATGCGCATTAAAAACAAACACACTGCGGAGTATGGTAGTGTGTGTGTTATGTTTATGTGTATGTGTATGTGTGTAGTGTGTATATAGCCAGACAAGGGAAAGGAAACATTACCTAACCACCAGCCACGTTCCCACAGGCCCAAATCAACACGTACCTGAAATAAAAAGGAAAAATCATTAGACACGACCACCCTTTTAAACCTTTCCACTGGAGCTCAGAAATATAAGAGAGAGAGAGAGAGAGAGAGAGAGAGAGAGAGAGAGAGAGAGAGAGAGAGAGTGGCTCTCATATATATTCAACAGTACGATGTGGAATTTACAACACGGAATATTACAAGCGTTTTGCAAAAGCATAAAATTCAGAGAAAATCTTTGAAAACAAAAAAACATCAGATCTTTTTGTGTATGCATAACTGTAATAACAACCACACACATTATATAATATATATATACATATATATATATATATATATATATATATATATATATATAATATATATATATATATATATAATATATACTTAATATACGTGTATATATATATATATATATATATATATATATATATATATATATAATATATATATATATATATAATCTTCAGCAACCCTTATATAAAGGCCAAAGTCAACAAAACCAGTATTCATAAGAGGAAAAAAAATACTTGATACATTCACAGTGCAGTGGAGCACAGTTCGCTGCCGGTCAACAACGCTGATAATATCCAGCGCAACAACAATAGTATTCCAGGGGGAGGGGCAACTTCCAGGAAGCCACTCTCAAATGGTCGGGGTCTGCTGTAGTACATGAGAGAGAGATTTCAAGGGGAAGAGGAAGAAGATGAAGAGGAAGGAAGGAATTCGTCCGAACGCTAAAAGACTAAAAGCTGCTGGACTCCCTCGCGGTACAGCCAAAGAGAGAGAGAGAGAGAGAGAGAGAGAGAGAGAGAGAGAGAGAGAGAGAGAGAGAGAGTGTCCAGACTTTTGTTTAGTTTCTCACCCCAGTAAAAAATGGTGTACGAAACAGAGCTCTCACTTGCCGCAATATTTACATTATTCACGACGTTTTTAAACAGTAAAACGCGCATTTCTGAAGGGATTTATTTCGCTATAATGATATACCTAAATACGGAAAATATTTCTTTGCCTCGACAGGTCTTTCTCAAGAATGTTTTTGGCTCTTCTGTTAGAAGCAATGGACTCAAGTTGAATTAATGCAATACTTTATACAACGAATTTTATTCAGTTCAAAATATTAAAATACTAAGGAACCTGAAATATATGTTAATTCATCACCACTACAAAATAGCTTAACCCCATTGTCATAAACAAAATAACGAAGATATGCCGCTATCTTACTTAGGCCAAATCTATATATTACTGAATCCATAATAAAAAAATATTAAGAGTTGACATATATACGTTAATAGCTCAACTCTCTAACCTAAATAAAATAATGAAAATACGCTACTATCTTACTTGAGCGCTACTTTTTATTTTATTCAATCAACCCCTGCCCCCCAAAAAAAAAATTTAAAAAAATCTTGAAATACGAGTTAATTTATCGCCACTGTCTTGGCTATATATCAAGTTCACTGTAATACCTGAACTTCCTAAACCTTAATAAAAAGGTTATCTAAAATATGCCACTTCCTTATTTATGTGTAACTTTCTATATTATTCAGGCCACAATAAAGAATATTAAGATGCTTGAAAAATACGTTAATTCACCACCACTTTCTCTTTTATATTATCTCAGATTCACCAAACTCTTTTAACCTAAATAAAACAATGAAAATAGGCCACTAACTTTCTTACCTAAGCGTAACTTTTTTTTTTATTATTCAATCCATAATAAAAAAAATAAAAAAAAAAGGCTCTTGAAACATGCGTTAATTCACCGAAACTCTCTGGTCTGTTATCTAAAATTCGTCAAAACAGCTTAACTCTCTTGACGTAAATAAAAAAGTGAAAATATGCCACTGACTGCTTCACTTAACCGCAACTTTTTATATATTCCTCATTCCAAAAATAAATAATATTAAAGCATTTGATATATACATGAACTCATCACCACCTTCTGGGCTATTATTTCTAATTCGCCAAAACAGATTACACCGCTTAACCTAAATAAAATATAAAAAATATGCCACTACCTTACTTCCTGAACAGCCACAGGACGTATACGATCAAAATCATTTAAAATGATACAACAACATGGAACTCCCTCGCTAACACTGGGCGAGCAAGCTTATCATAATCACACGCAGCGCAAATCGACGTATATTTCACAGAAAATCGACGTATATTTCAGAACAAATCGACACAAATCGATCGATATTTCAGAGCAGCGAACGCAAAAGGTCGTTCACTCGTGGGTGTTCGTAATTGTCTATTAGAATAAAACTGCCATTTACGAACAAGAGGAGCTTTACAAGGCTGGGGAAAAGTTATTGGGGATTTCAGGTTTCGTCAAATACATTATTACATTAAAACGAAACCAATGATAAAAGCATGCACGGACACACGCGCGCACAAACACACACAAATACAAATGTTGTATTAATATCTAAAAGACAATACTCTGTCAAAAAAAGCTTTTGAATTAACTTCGCAACGCAACGTTGTTCATAAGACAATGCTACTTACCGTAAAGCCAAAGAGAAATTCAGACAGCAAAAATATTCCCATCTCCCTTGCCTACTATGTCAATATGTTGTTATTCACCTAGTACATGGTACACGGTATGCGGTACATGGACGAAAAATTCGGCAATCAACAGTACCGTATTTAATCTTATCACTAATAAAAAACAATTTGAAATTTACAAAACCAACATAAATCAAGAATCCACCAAACACTTTCAACAGACACGCAAAACTTAAATAAGGAAGAATGTATAACAGAATTATTTTCAGGAATATCTGGAGAACTATACACACACATACTACGCGCTTGCTTGCATCTCTACAAGCGCATAAATCTCTCAGACTTTATAAAAACTCTCGCAGCGTCGCGAGGGCAATATTTGGCCAGCAATAACTAATAAATAATAATAATAATTAATTTAATAAAAAAATAATAATAATAAAATAATAATAATATAATAATACTTCATCCGGTAGTCATTTTAATTTTTATTTTAAATATTCATGTTAAATGTAAAATCGAAGACTGGGGCGGGGGGATTGGAGAGTAGATTCAGGTGCAGTTGAGTTGGTTCCTTATATTGGGAAAGGGAAGGGAGGGGAGAGGGAGGGGATAAGGGTAAGGGCAGGTGGCTGGGGAGGGGGTTCATTTTCTGTTTATTTTTCAAATTAAAACATTAAATAAACAACGGAAGGTGGGAGGTGGGTAAATGGATGAGTAGAATTATGTTCATTGGGTTTCTCATACGGAGAAATGGAAGGGAGGGAGAAGGGGGTAGGGAGGATGAGAATGGGGTGGGGTAATTTTCTTAATTTGTTTTTAAATTTCCACATCAAAAGGAAAAACGAAGGGGGGGGGAGAGTAGAATCAGGAGCAGTAGGTTCCTTATACGGGGAAATGGAATGGAGCAGGAGAGGGGTGGGGGAGGTGGGGAGGGGATTAATTTTCTGTTTATAATTTTTTAATTTTCACAATAAACAAAAATTGAAGAAGGGTGGTAAATGGGGGAGGGATAATCAGGAGTAGTGGGTTCCTGATACGGAGAAATTGGACGGGAGGGTGGGGATGGTTTTCATTGCCGTTTACTATTTCATTTTTATTTTTAAAAAATTTAACAATTACTAGAAGACGACGGGGGGAGGGGGTGGAGAATAATGGGAGAGAAGAATCAGGTTCAGCGAGTTCCTGACACGGGGAATACGAAGGGAAGGGGAGGAGGGGGTTAATTTTGTTTTACTTATTTTCTTTTCATTTTCACAATAAATAACAATTGCAAAGGGGAAGGGGAAATGTGAAGGTAGAATCAGGTGCAGTGGGTTCCTTATACTGGAAAAGGGAAAAATGGAAGGGAGGGGTAGGGGGTTGGTGGGGAGGGGTCTCATTTCCCGTGTTATTTATTTTTTTATGGAAGAGTAGCATCAGGTGCAGTGTTCATTCAACAGGGGAAATGGAAGGGAGGGTGAGAGGGATGGGGGAGGGAACGGAGGCGGAGGAGTGGGAACGGCCAACTCCAGATCTGGGAGCATGCTAATCCAGGCTCACACACACACACACACACACACACACACACACCCGCACACCACTTCGTATCAATAGTTTACGACTTGGTACCGCCTTAAGTTAGTGGCCCCAACACGCTTTGCTCTTCTGCCAAACTGCCTCAACAACCATACGATTTTTAGAGAGCGAGAGAAGAGAGAGAGAGGAGAGGAGAGGAGAGACGAGTAGACGAGAGAGAGAGGAGAGAGATAAGAGAGAGGAGGGGGGGGGGGGGGGGGGGCGCGGGTCGGAGAGATATGTTATTTATTTTTTACAGTCATTCTAAATTTATTTATTTGCGAAAAAAAATTAAAAAGAGAGAGAGAGAGAGAGAGAGAGAGAGAGAGAGAGAGAGAGAGAGAGAGATGTTAGCGGACAGGATATGAATTATATTTTAGTCATTCTAAATTTATCTATTTGCAAAAAAAATTATAAGAGAGAGAGAGAGGAGAGAGAGAGAGAGAGAGAGAGAGAGAGAGAGAGAGAGAGCAGGTGAATAACTATTCGCATAGAAGGAAAGGATGTACTGAATGAAATCTAAAGATTTGACATATATAATTTTGTGGCACGTAAGAAAATTGGCTTACGGTAAATTTGAACCTAATTTGAAATTAGGTGTATGTATTTACTTTAGTTTTTATTGGGGTATCTAGTTGATCTCGTTGCGTCTTGATGAACAAATTTTATCAGTATCTATTACCATCACTAGTAATTCATAATTTACTTACATTTTTTTCTATTAATTTTTTTTAAATAAGTGAGATCTCTTCTTTCTGTATTTTCCATGACCTTCTGTTACTTCTTTCTAATGAACAACATATTCTCTGGAAGCCTGGATTTAAAGTCCAATGGCCCCTGTGGTGGTATTGTTCCTTATGAACAGCGTTCATCTTCTGAATATAATAATCATAATAATAATAATAATAATAACAAAGACTCCACTAGCCAATACAATACAGGAAAACAACCTAAAAACGAAAAATGACTGTAGTCATGCCAACAAAATAAAAACCTATGACATCCAATCTTTTTTCCCTTCAATCCCGGAGAAAAAAGTTCAAATTTAAACTGGGGAAGGAACAAACATGCCCTCGTACAAACCCAGAGCACACACAAGATTGCATCGCGAGTGCGGAGGCAAACATGCGTTGCCTGTTTGTACAACACAACGAGTGACCTGGAGACGGCCTGACCGCCATATACAATTGCATGAGAGAGAGAGAGAGAGAGAGAGAGAGAGAGGAGGGGACCCAGACAGATATCTATTAGTTATTTCAAAATTATCAACTTGCAAAAGAATAAAAATATGAATGAGAGAGAGAGAGAGAGAGAGAGAGAGAGAGAGAGAGAGAGAGAGAGAGAGAGAGAGAGAGTGTTCAAATCAACTGTAAATGGTACGAGAGAGAAAGAGTTAAACTCAACTGTAAATGCTACAGACCTTAAACACAGACACCGAAAACTGTTAAGAGGTCCTTGTCACTGTGCAAGGTCACCATCAACAAACTAAATTCGGCTTCCATAGGTGCACGTGCGTGTGCGCGCGTGAGCATACGTGAGCACAGTACTCTAAAATGCCCTGCTCTGCCAATACGGAATCTGAGGAATTTATTTCTGGTGATAGATAATTCATTTCTCGATATAATGTGGTTCGGATCCCACAATAAGCTGCAGGTCCCTTTGCTAAGTAACCAATGGGTTTTTAGCCACGTAAAACCATCTAATCCTTCGAGCCAGCCCCAGGAGAGCTGTTAATCAGCTCAGTGGTATGGTAAAATTGAGATATACTTAACGTAACCAGCTGGATGACAGAATATTGACGTAAAGAATAAGAGGTGTGAATAATACTGGTGTCTGATTTTCTCTTTGGTATTACGATAAGTAGCATTATGAACTATGTTTCCATTGCTGAATTGTTGCAATGTGACACCTTATAAACTTCTAGAGAAAAAGAGGAGGATTGTTTTCTCCTCGCTTGGTTTGAAGTCAAAGGACAGATGACCAAACAGCTGATTGACTTTTTTTTTTTAAATGTATCCTTTCTAATGGTGTGTAGACTAAGTTTTCAGAACAATACAGCTACACAATTCACTCCACCAAGGCTTTACTCGCTGAATAGTTTCCCTAAACAATTCACACAAGATACAAAAACTGCTCTGATATTACAGAAATCCAAGCGCTTTCGTCTTTACTAAGACATTGCCTTGCGCTTGGATTTCTGCCAATAATTTTCCTGTTTTATTCGCTTATTTAATGAAGTCACAAGCATCTACTGTGATTTTAAACACACATTATATATATATATATATATATATATATATATATATATATATATATATATATATATATATATATATATATATATCGCTATATATATATATATATATATATATATATATATATATATAAAGCGATGGTCGGGCTATGTATGTAACTATATATGTATGTGTTCGCTACAGACGGGGAAACTAGAGGACCAAATTGAACCAATATCTTATAAGGGATGGTTTTCCACCGGCTAACTTTTCTTATTAATATTCGAGGGAAAAAAGAACGCGTTATTCTGAAAGATCTTTTCATGGGGATTCCAAATATGCTCTTAAAATTCTACGATGAAAAATAATGATGATATTATAGGATGGTTTTTACAGCGTGCCGTTTTGATCCGAAAATCCGGCCGGATATCCGGCCACGCTAACTTCTTAAATGTTAGTTGTAGAGAAAAAATTAAATATTATTCTGACAAAACATTTTCACGAGGATTCCAAATATGCTCTTACGTTTTTTCTACGATGAAAAATAACGATTATATTACGGTTCAAACAAAGTCAGAACATCTATGTAGATTTTATAAGGGAAGGTTTTCAGCTGGTTGTCATTTTGATCAGAATATCCAGCCACATTATTGTTAGAACTATATATTATATTTACACGTGATGTTACTTGTTGATTTATATGCATAATATGCTAAATGTCCCAAAAAAAAATAAACAAATTCAACATCTAATTTATCTCCATTATATAGATCCCTATTGTAGTGCACCTATTATGAATTAGAATTCAAATAATTAACAAAAATGTATGAAGAATACCATGTTTACGAAACAATTGTATGTATGCAGCATTTATAAGAAGTCATACTGAGTTGTTTTAATAACAGTGGTGAAGCTGCACGGATGTAATGCTGGGCTACGGTTGCCGTCGCCTCCGCCGGGTAGTGTGTGTGTGTGTGTGTGTGTGTGTGTGTGTGTGTGTGTGTGCGTGTGTGTAGCTATATGAGTGCTTATAAATATATATATATATATATATATATATATATATATATATATTATACACATATATAATATATATCACAAAATAATCATGCAACTTCTTTGTGCTTAATATATATCATATTGCTGTTATTAGGCTTCAATACGAACCTAACTTATCCCGTCTTATTGAAGCCTAGTACGAATACTATACATACATAGAAATACATACACACACTATATATATACATATATATATATATATATATATATATATATATATATATATATATATATATAATATATATATATATATATATATATATATATATATATATGCGCGAGTAATACTGTATTGGATAATTCCATGGAATGGACCTCCTTAATAAGCCTGGCCGTCAAGTTGTGCGGCGGTAACAACAACCTGGCGTCTGCAATGACTGTAACCATGGCAACAAGCAACAGCTTCTGGTTTCAGCAGAGTGCATAGGAATCACAGCATCAAATCAGGTTCTTTAGCTTTAAATTCTTTAAGGTGTGTTGACGAAGGCAAAGGGTTCTCTGCAAGATCTACGTATTTCCCCTTCTCCTTTTTCCTCTGGTTGCATAAATTCCCCTCCCTAGTTCCCCTAATAAGTACAAGACCACAAGACCCACTTCTAAGCCAACCTCCTCCCCCCTTCATACATCTGCATCCCCTTCTCCTGACTGTGCCTGAGGACCCCTTCTCAGACTTCTCCTTTCTCCCTTTCTCCTCCCTCCTTCGTTTGAGGGTCCTTATCAGCTGCGGCAATCCCCCTCCCTCCGCCCCCATCGCAAAATCGACCGCCCCAACTCCCCATCTGAAAAAAAACTTAAGAGCTATCAATGATCAGAAAATAAAAAAAGAAACTGGATCTTTACATTTTTTTTAGGTTCTTAAAAAACACTGAAAAAAATCAACGTAGGGTTAATGAGGCTAGTGATTCCATGTAGCGAGGAATAAATTACAAAAAAAGGGAAAAAAAAAAGTTACTGGTACTTCAAGAGAAAGGAATAAGGGCGAGTAGAAAACGCACCTCAATAAACTACAACGTAAGCGGTACTTCAGAAAAAAAAAACAACGTAAACGATGAAACAAGAGTATCGTAAACAGTTATTTAATATGGTTGATTTATCCTACCAAGGAGTGCAATGACCTACGTAAAATGCGCACTAAAGCTTTTCTAAAGAATGAGCCATATTCTTTGGCAGCGAGATTCTTAAAAAAAAAAAAAGCAAACACAAAGTTGATATTTTTCTATAAATCTTTTAATTAGAGCACAATAATGTTAAACTACGATAATCATGGTCATGACCCCCAAAACTACAACAGGTAAATATATTATTTTGTTGATCAAAGAGTATTTCTTTCAACCATCAATCTCCAAAGAAATTACATAAAACTAGCCAAAGGATCTGTCGCCTACAAACAGAGCTGAGTGATTATCTAAGTAACTGTTGGCATTTGACAATAAAAAAAACATCACATATTGATTAATGTAAGACGATAAAAAAAAACATCCCCTACTGATTAACGATTAACTTTGAAAAATCAAAATCTTTCAGCTACTTCAAAATGAACTATGACAACATATAAATGGCAATGATTTACAAAAATGCACACAAACAAGAGTAGTAAGCCACGATATACGTAAATCCATCCTCTCCCAACACCGCCACCCACCTCTCTCTCTCTCTCTCTCTCATACACACGGTATATATAATCACACACATAATAATATAATATATCATACTATATATATATATATATATATATATATATATATATATATATGTATATATATATATATCTTATATATATATAGTACCTACTTCAATTCCCCAGACCAAAAAGGAAAAAATCTCCTCCTCATTCACCTCCCCACGTCTGAAAACCTACACACACACATACACACACACAGACGCAAGGAAGGGTATAAAAAAATAAAATAAAACTCCCAAATAAATCTACATATCTCCGTTCGCTTTATCCCCCTTGAGTCAACACCACATCCATTTCAGTAAGCTTTCTTTTTCAAAAATATCTCTCTCTCTCTCTCTCTTCTCTCTCTCTCTCTCTCTCTCTCAGAGAAAACGAATCGAGAAAAATTTCTATTTTTTCTCTTATTTTTTATTCTATTCTTTCTTACCCCACAGCAGTATCCTACCTCTCTGCACACACGATAAGTTTTTTGTATTATTATTTTCTCATGCCTTTTTTAATACTATGATTTTTTTCCTTTGCTCAAAACAAGATTCTCTAACGATCTCCATCACTTTAGTAATCCTCTACAACCTGCTAAAACTAATTCCTCTCTCAACGTTCTGGTCCAATGCTATTTGGATAAAGTGTCTCCATTCTAGGCCACGACCATTACTAGAGCCTATATTAGCCTGTGGATCTCTCTCTCTCCTTCCATGGTAAACCACGGTAGGCAGCCGTGCAAGACCCTTTCCTTTCCTACGTATGTCACCCCCCCCCCCCCTCTCTCTCTCTCTCTCTCTCTCTCCTCTCTCTCTCTCTCTCTCTCTCTGATTTCCTTCCCTAAGGCATTGGTCGAGACCATACGGGCTGAGATGAGGGGAGGAGGTAGGATACTGGTGGTAGGAGGAGGAGGAGGAGGAGGAGGAGGAAGAGGCAGGGGCGGGAGAGCCCAACTTATGGTCCGATCATCTGAATATCGATGGCTATGAAAATGGACATCGGAAAAGACGCGTGGGGGAATAGGGGACACCTCCCGGGGACACCCGAGTAGACTTCAAGATAAGAAGAGGAGGGGAGGGATGAAAGTGGAATGGGGAAGGGAGTGGAGGAATGGTACAGAGTCGGGGGGGGGGATGTGGGGTTAGGGTTGGGTCTGGTTGGGACACCTCAATAAGGCGGGTATTTCTGACAGAGAGACGTCGACAGTAATGCTATCTCAGTAAAGGTAACCATCGGTTCAATCATGAGGGGAACGTTAGAAATACATATATAACGTATATGTCCACATACACGTGTATGTATACAAATACGATTATAAATAGAGGCACATACGCACTACAGTAGTCCCTCGTAGTCTCATCCTTACTGGATGCTGACAGTGGCCGGCGGCTCACAAGTCACAAAGGAAATATCTCAATTTCTCTCACATCTGCAGCTACTCTCCTCTTGGGGATTTTCATTTGCTCCCCTCCTCCTTCCCCTTCCCCTCCTGTCCCTCCTCCTCCTCTTCCTGCTCTTCATCGTCCCAATTTATTATTCCTCCTGCCTTGCCATGAATTTCTACGCTCACGGACTTATTCTCCCCAACCTCCCGAGAGTCATTTTGACTTTTATATTTTCGCTTTGTTGGTATTCCAGATGGTAAGGCAGTACTCAACTTTTCATTTTTTTTAACTTCATGTAAATGTGCTGCATAATTGATTACTTGTAAATAAACACTCCCGCGAGCGAGCAAATACAATCATATAAATGTAGCTAATATCTCTTTTAGAAGTGAAGTGACATAGATGTTTCTAATAACATAAGCAGCATGAAACCACGTCACTGCGAAATGCGTGACGTCATTCGAGAGCACGAACATTCCAAAGAGCACTGAAAGAACGCGAAAGCATGCATTGCAAACGCACAGCGATGCAGAATAACTGTATCTCCCCAAAACAAGGCTCGATATTCCCGCAGGAACTTAGGAAAAAAAAGAAAAAAAAGATGGGGGCGGGAATCCAAAGCACATTGAAAAGTAACATCTTACGCTGCATCGCAAGAATTGAATTTTCGCGCACGCCGCATAAAATGACTCGGACGCCCCATGCATGAAATCACACGGATGCACACGGCATAAAATCCTCCCAACATGATACACAACCAGGTGCGCCATCGTGGGATCGTCAACTTCGGGTCACATTAAATCCAATCAGTAATCGGGAGGCAAAGGCTTGCGCAACTAAATGCTTGTTTATAAGAAGAATATGAACATCATTTTCGGAAGACACATGTTTACATGTTTATAACAAGAAAATGAACAGAATTACGTCTTAAAAGTATGTTTGGCGTATTTACTAAACATTAACACACACTAATACACATTTATGATTATAATTTAAACAGCATTTATGGCTCGATATTAATTATTTATTAATATTCAGAAGATGAACCCTATTCACATGGAACAAGCCCACAGGGCCACTGACTTGAAATTCAAGCTTCCAAAGAATATGGTAAGAATATGGTGTTTATTAGGAAGTAAGAGGAGGTAAAAGGAAATACAAAAGGAAGAGATCCCACTTATTAAAGAAAAAAATAAACTAGTAAATTAACAAATAGATATAAATGCATGAAAATGCAATAAGAATAGTATTTGGGTAGTAATGCACTGAATCTTCGTATGAAGTTCTGAATTTCCAACTGTACGACATCCTTTGGGAGGTTGTTCCACAGCCTAACGGTATGAGGAATAAAGGACCTCTGGAATTCATTAGTTCGACAGAAAGGAACATTTACTGCATATTGGTCCTGCTGTTCTGCAAATCTGGTTGCTCTCTCTCGGCAGATAAAGGGGACCAGGGATCAATTATGAAT
>NC_087218.1:30192575-30215075 GCF_015104395.2 Macrobrachium nipponense | reverse complement strand
CTTTTTACTTTTTTGTGGGTTAATGATTTCTTTTGCATATCACTTTTATATTCAAATTTTACCTTTTTAAAAAAAATTTTATCTGGGCTAATGATCACTTCAACATTTCATCTTATCTTTAATGGCACCTTTTTTTCTGCATCAGTAATTTCTTCTACATTTAATATTCATCTTTAAATTGAACCTTATTAACTTTTTTATGTGGGTCAATGATTTCTTCGACATTTTACTTTTATATCGAAATCACACATTTTTTGGTTAATAATCGCTTTTATATTTCTCATTTTATCTTTAAATGGCACCTTTTCACCTTTATTGTGTGTCAATGATCTCTCATCTCACGCTTCTCTTCTTTGTTAACCTGCATACATATTGCCAAAATGGAGTGATTGCATTCCTGCCTACTGAAGAAGTCAAATGACAGTGATTTGGCTTCTCCTCACACGTGTCTTCGGTAGAAATAACAGGTCGTAAAATTACTGCTTCATTGCTGCTTGCTCTGAACTTCTTCCACCGCTATATTTCTCAGTTGTTGAAGGCGAAAAGCCTTTCTCCGTCACCTACGTTTGGCCCATTCAACAATCACCCTCCCAACAACGCCAACCCCCCCCCCCCAAAAAAAAAAAACAAACACGGCTAATATTAATCGCTAAAATCGGGTGTTACTAAGAGATTGAAATGGTGATAAAAAACACGAATACCCAAATGTTACTATTTTTTTTTATTTCTTAATCATAAAAAACGCAGGGGACAATATTACAAATAGCAAATACTTTTCATCATATTCTGGGATGTATAAAGAAAATATAAATAAAATAGTACCGCCTGCAAAAGCTGACAACAAGAAAACGCGAGAGGGATAACCCACTGAGAGAGACAAGCTAAAGCAACCAGATGGATCATTTGAATCGAAGTCGACCGTTGAAAACCGAAGCTGTTGACTGCTGATACTAGATTTAACCCACATCGTGCCAGTACGTGGTCTTCCTCTTATGAGTGGCTTTGTGTCAGTACTAGAGTTACAATGGGCTGCAAAAATCGAGGGATAAACGTTAAGTATTTGTTCGATACTAGAGGAGCTAATATTATCTATCGGTAGTACATATTATGTATACTTAAAAATAAATCTCGGAGAGCTTTCAGGAATCTGTTCGGTACCCTTTGTCAATCGAATATATTCCCCAAAGCTCCCCGTAGAGATTTATTTGCAAGTATACGTACCCATAAATAATTGAGGATTTGTTTCACCATTAACAATAATAATAATAATTATGAAAAGTTAAATGAGTGGCAAAAACCTTCCTGAAAAAGAAAAACTCTTTTTGCAAACAAAAAAAAAAAACCTCCCCCATAAGGGCCTTTGACTTCAAATTTTATTATTATTATTATTATTATTATTATTATTATTATTATTATTATTATTATTATTATTATTATTATTATTATTATTATTCATAACGAACACGACAACGAGGGTCTGCTGTCCTGGATAAAAAAAAAAAAAAAAAAAAAAAAAAAAAAAAAAAAAAAAAAAAAAGGAGGCAAAACATTCCAAAACCAAAAACATTGAAGCAATGTTAAAGAAATATTGGTATTAAGAAACCAGGCACACGAAAACAGTAATGGAAAATAAAACAAATTACAGATTTATGGCCAAAGGCCTAGCGCTGGGACCTATGACGAGGCTATTCAGCCTTGAATGACCTCAACTGTTAGCGAGGGTGGAAAGTCAGGCGGATGACAAAGAATATATAAGGAGCTACAGTAAAAGGAATGAAAGAGGTCGCAACTAGGGGTCGAAGGGGTGCTGCAATGAACCTTAAGCAATATACCTAATGAGAATCACGTGAGGTGCACTGACGGGACTAACCCCTTACGGGAACAATAATATTATGAAAAATGTTACATCACGAAGTTAGTAACACATGACTCAGACTCCGGAACAAGACAACGGAGCATTAGGATTTCTTTCCGTAGAAAACTGTCGGCAAAAGTTTGAAATGGGCCGACCCTCATCATCATCTTCCTTATCCTCATCCTCCACTCAAAGTGATTTTGGAGGTCGACTTGTGGAGCAGAATACCTTCGGGCCATTCAGCATAATGAATGCCACGAACGATGGGGAGAGGGGAAAGGAATTGAGGCCTCTTGTTGACACAGTTTCGTTGAACCGTAGAAAACGAAACTCTTGTCTTTTGACAGATGGGACCCATTTCCTCTTGCTTCTTAATAAGCCACGAGTCTGTATCTCTTTCTTTCTTTCTGTTATAAAAGAGGACACTATAAAGGAAAAATAAAAAAATGGCCCCCTTGCAATGAGTCATATTCTCGTTTGATCTCCAGAGAGATGGAGAGAGCCAGAAGAGAGAGAGAGGAGAGAGGGAGAGAGAGAGAGGGAGAGAGAGAGAGAGAGAGAGAGAGGTCGTAATGAAAATGATGATATTCAACTTGAGTCATTTCTCTTCCGGTCTCTCCGAAATATACGGAACAAAATTTGCTGCATATTCTCTCTCTCTCTCTCTCTCTCTCTCTCTCTCTCTCTCTCTCTTCCACACACATGAAAGATAAAATAAAATTATAGCATCGAAAATCAATCTTATACCCTCGATAATTCTAATAAAAAAAATGACTGAATGGAATTAGCAATCGCTACAATATTTTTCCTAAAGACACGAAATAAAATTATCACAAAAGAACACAAAGCACTATCGCAACTTAATACATGAAAAAAATATATCACTCTTCCTACTTACATAAAAAATAATATATAAATATAAAACAAGAAATAAATTTAAGACTAAATGAAACTGATTATATTCTCTTTAGCTCTCGCTCAGAAACAGGACGAAACTGTCATCACTCTGAATACACTATCCACATCAGATACCCGACCGCCTGTCATTCCCTCCACCCCCACCAAATCCCCTCTCCACACATCCAAAACAAAAAATTCACCAGTTTATTTTTCTTTTATTTTTTTACGAATAAAAAAAAAAGGGATCAAAGGGCTGACTTAAGTAGCGAGCAGCAATGGGAATGAAAAATTGTGATCTAGTGGCAACAAGTGTACAAATCTTCCCCCACCCCCCTCCTCTCTCTCTCTCTCTCTCTCTCTCTCTGAGAGAGAGGGAGAATTTCTAATTTGGTCGAAATAATGAATAGAGTGAGGAAAAGTGCTCAGAGAGAGAGAGAGATCTCTAATTTGCTCGAAATAATGAATAGTGAGAAAGTGCTCAGAGAGAGAGAGAGAGAGAGAGAGAGAGAGAGAGAGAGAGAGAGAGGCCCTTTGAAAAACGTTCCCCCTCCAGGGCCAAAAGCTCATCATCACTCCAGTGCTAAGGGCGCTGATATTTACCCAGTCGGCGCTGTTAATTGCTAATTGTTCCATCTGCAAGCGTGGCAACATCAACAAACGCCATCCTCCCCCTCGTCTCTGTCACAGCCTAACAAATTCCCTTTTGCTCCTCCTCCAGATTCTCAATACTATCCCCCCATAAAAATATATATGTATAGTATATATACATACGATATATATATCTTGGAGTTTTTATGGGTTCCTTTTATTAGATGGAATTCTGTTGTAACAGAACATTTTTACCGTCATACCATATATATATATATATATATATATATATATATATATATATATCTATATATATATATATATATTTAAATTTATACGTATGAATACATATTTGTAGAGATATAATACACACACACCACACACATATATAATACACTGTATATATATATATATATATATATATATATATATATATATATATATATATATATATATATATATATATATATAACTTAGACGGCAGCACACTGTATACACACACGTTCACCTGAAAGTAAATATGTATGATGTGTAATTATGAATGAAATATGTAGGTTCAGGAGAGACAGGGAGTGATGAAGAATGATGAAAACACCTATAATTAACACACACCTACATAAATCCAAGCAGGTGGAGACTGTCAGAATCATTATCTTATCAAATTTAATAGGCCATTCAACAAGACAATCGAAAACAGAGAGAAATTGTTCAAAGTCGTTCACGGTAAGTGTAAGGAATCATATTTTCAGATTTACAGAATACCTTTGCGCCATTCAAACAAACTGCAATAAATAAAAATATATAATAAAAACACCTCAGGAAAGAATGCTAGTCTTTAGGATAAACTGAACACAGGGCCGGTATTGGCATTTGGGACACGCAGTCTTTCCCAATGACGCCTGTTGCAGTTTTAGCCCTTGTTTTGTAGTTATTGTTATCGAAATTGCCGCAGTAGTTCTAATTGCGTATGCATAACGTTGGGGAACTTGTCTCGCCATCTTGCATATGACAAGCGACCTTGGCCACTTATTTGCTAGCTCTTCAAGAGCCTCCAACAGCCTATGACTTGCATGGAGGCAAGCGCCTCCATGATGATGATGATGATGATGATGACGACGACTCTCTCTCTCTCTCTCTCTCTCTCTCTCTCTCTCTCTCTCTCTCAGTAAAAAACATATATAAATATATACATTATACATATATATAATACATATCGAATTGTTATGGTTTATGGTTTAGAACGTTAACACCAAATTCATCTCTCTCTCTCTCTCTCTCTCTCTCTCTCTCAAATATCTATATATATATATATATATATATATATATATATATATATATATATATATATACATATATATATATATATATATATATATATATATATATACTGAGAGAGAGGAGAGAGAGAGAGAGAGGGAGAGAGAGAGAGAGAGAGAGAAAGCCAATTCTTTCACCGTTACCCGAGGTAGCCGTTTAAGATTCAACCAACATCAAAAAGTCACAGTTTTCAGATTCAACAGACATTCCTGAAGCAACAGTAAAAATATTCTAGGGACAGAAAGGGCTCGCGCGCAGACATAAGTCGCCAAAATAATATGAGCTCTCGAATAAGAATTCATCCCACCCCATTTTGACAAGTCGACCAATCAAATACCGTCAAGACGCGAGCAGTCACATCGGCGGCTCTGCACGATTGCGCAAGAGATGCTTCCAGCATCCCATTTCCAGATGCTGATGGTGCCTTGTGTCTTTTCCAGACTGGTTAGGCTTTATTAATCCAAGTCATGAAAATTGGTGTTGCCGAGCGGTTAGACTATGAGATAGTTAGTGCGCTTAGAAGGGAATTCAGAAGGCACAGTCCAGTCCCTCTCTCTCTCTCTCTCTCTCTCTCTCTCTCCTCTCTCCTCTCTCTCTCCTTCTGTGGCAAGGGGTTACAATGTGATATATTAACTCTCTCTCTCTCTCTTCTCTCTCTCTCTCTCTCTCTCTCTCTCTCTCTCTCTCATGTGAGTACATGCATACATACAGACACACACACATATATATATACATATATATAATATATAGATACATACTCTAACAACGTGAAGGACAAATTTCCAACATTGTTAAACCTCCACGTAACAGTAAAGATGAAACATGTGGTAAGAAAATCGAGGCACAGAGAGAGAGAGAGAGAGAGAGAGAGAGAGAGAGAGAGAGAGAGAGAGAATAATCACTTTTTGGAAAGTGAGGGATGACGTCAAGACCCCGGCTTCATTTACTAACTAAAGGATGCCATTAACTTTTACCATTAGCGAGACTGGTAATTAATAGCGGTAATAAATTCGCGCCCAAGATTCCATTATCTCCGTAAAGAGATCTTTATTCTTTAAAAATGACTGTGATAAAATGGCTCGGATGATGACCTCTGAATTAGCGCATGCGCAAGGGCTCGCACAAACCAACTAGCAGACTCAGACTAGCACTAGCACACATACACAAACTAACACTAGCATACATACACAAGCAAGAGATAGCCAGCATAGACAAACTAGCACTAGCAAACATATACAGACTTGCACTAGCAAACATACACAGACTAGCACTGGAGAATATACAAACTAGCACTAGTAAACATACACAGACTAGCACCAACAAACATACACGAAATAGCACTAGCATTTATACACAAATAGCACAGGCGAACATACACAGACTAGCTATAACCAAACATAGGCAACCCAGACCAAGTAAACATATACAAAATAGCACTAGCACACAAATATACGAGCTAGCACCACCAAACAAACACAAATTAGAGATACCCAACATACACAAACTAGCGCTAGCAGATAAACAAACTAGCACTGGCGAACATAAACAAATTAGCACTAGCTAACATGCACAAACTAGCACTGGCGAACATACACAACTAGCATTTGCATACATGCATGAAGTAGCATTAGTAATCATGCACGAAAGAGAGAGAGAGATGGAGAGAGAACATGATGAGAGGCGAAGAGAGACGAGAGAGAGAGAGAGAGAGAGAGAGAGAGAGAGAGAGAGAGAGAGAGAGCAATAATTCTGAAAGGGCAATGGCCGGAACCTGCCAGGTAAGACTTTCAATCACCGAGGTTTCCAATGCTGTCGATAAATGGTATTTACAGCGAGCAAGGAAAAAAATAGTAATACTGAATACAAAGATAAAAACAGTTAAAAAAAGGAAGCAATATATGTCTCGACCACTTCTGCCAACCCTATCTTAACCTTATCATTAATAATATACGCCTTCGTGCAAACTACTGATATAATCCCTTTTGCTAGCGTTGGTAATGAAGACAAAATGATTCTGTATTTTCTTTTAATCCTGGCCCCTACATAAAAATAGGAATTATTATCATTATAATTATTATTGATTATGAAATGAATACACATGGGTATACGAAACCTAAAGTATCGGGTAATACAAAGTTCCTCCCCCCAAAAAAAATTTACTTTATATTATATCATATATAATATATTTATATATAATATATATATATATATATATATATATATTCTATACATATATATAAATATATATAGACGTATATGCTATTAACGCATGATAAAAATTTAAAAACTTACAATAAAATCAATCTCTCTCTCTCTCTCTCTCTCTCTCTCATGTAAAAAGATCTGATTGGCGAATAAAATTATGCTGGATCCTCTGTCCTGACCAATAAGCTTGGCTTCCCCTTCGCCATGCAACAAAACTTGCCGCCCGTTCAAAATACTAAATGACTATATTTACACCAGAGAGAGAGAGAGAGAGAGAGAGAGAGAGAGAGAGAGAGAGAGAGAGAGTTCCTTTACTCCTTAGTTATTATTAAGGATGTCAGCGAGAGAAAAACACCTTTATTTTGCTAAGTGTTGACTTCTGTTTTCACAGAGAGAGAGAGAGAGAGAGAGAGAGAGAGACCGAGAGGAGATGAGAGAGAGAGAGACTTCCATTTCCCCCTGGGGATTATTAATTATTTCAGCGAGAAAAACATCTCTATTTTGTCAAGTGTTTACTACTGATTTTTCGAGAGAGAGAGAGAGAGAGAGAGAGAGAGAGAGTCCTCATCCAAAGTTTTGTTAAGAACAGAGTAACTGGATCGTTGAAACAAAGAAGCCACACAGCCTCTTTCTTTTCTTGAAATCGACTTAGCAAAAGGTAATGAAAACTGCAATATCCCCTTTTCAATGAATGCATGGCCGTATTAACCAAGCAACCCCCTCTCCCTCCTTTCCCGCACCCTCTCCTACCTTCTCCCACAAACCTTTTCAGTGCGACGGATTCCCTCACCCAACCCCACCCACCCCCTTCATAAAATCCTTCTAAATCCTTCTTAACAGCGAAATTCTTTACGTACCACTGGATGAGAACAAAAGAAAATGTTGAATGTCATTCCACATCGAACGTCGTACTATGGATAATGAACGCTTCTGTCAAGTTCAAAAGAGCAATCGGATTAAAATAATTACTTAAATGGCATGTTTAATCAACATTTTACTTCTGCAATAGAGTACAAGAACAGTGTCAGCGCAATAAACCAGAATGTTTTCCGCCACTGACATTTTCTCTGAAGAACAGCAAGAAGTCGCCTTTTTCTCTAAAGACAAAGTATCAATGACAAGAGACCATACTATTAACAAAAATCTGGATCGAAATCTTACCGATACAAGAAAATCGTCCATTAGCTCTCACGTAATACCAGAGATTCAAGCCTTTATTAGCAAATAGCAATCGGGGTTATTATGTATGACAAGAATTTCGGGCAAGACAGCACAACTTTTAACACGGCGCTTCTAATTATTATTATTATTTTGGAAGAAGACCTCTTTTAAAC
The DNA here is from genome assembly GCF_015104395.2 of Macrobrachium nipponense. Classification (NCBI taxonomy): domain Eukaryota; kingdom Metazoa; phylum Arthropoda; class Malacostraca; order Decapoda; family Palaemonidae; genus Macrobrachium; species Macrobrachium nipponense. The sequence continues at coordinate 30,206,876 of NC_087218.1, read as the reverse complement.
AAATTCTGTTGAATGAAGTGGCAGATTTCAGCGAATGAATCTTACATATTATCTTTTCTATTTTTCTCATTACTCGCTTTTCTGGCTTAGCGATACTTCGCAATAATTGGCCAATATTCTTATTGGGAATAATGCTGAAAGTAGTATTTTATTTAGAACAGGATTTATCAGTCAAAAACTGGTATTACCAGTAGACGCATTAATACCAGCTGAATGCCAGAGACGACCCCGGCCTGACATTGACCTCGCTTATGGAATGACCTGGACCTGAGGAATGACTTTCCATACACCAGTATTCTGATAAGTCACCCAGTATTAACTGATAATAAACCATTTTTTTACTAATAAAATCCTTTTCTAAATAAAATACCAATTTCAGCATTATTCCCAATATGAATATTGGCCAATTATTGCGAAGTATCGCTGAACCAGAAAAGCGAATAATATGAAAAATAGAAAAGATAATGTGTAAAATTAATTCGCTGAATTCTGCATTTTATTTAACAGTATTATTATTATTATTATTATTATTATTATTATTATTATTATTATTATTATTATCAGAAGATGAACCCTATTCATCTTGAACAAGCCCACCACAAGGGCCACTGACTTGAAATTGGTGTTTATTAGAAAGTAGTAACAAAAGGTAACGGTAAATGTAGAAGAGCGAGAGCAGTCGTTAGGAAAACAGATCAATTGACAATTTAAAGTGTGTGTCACAAAGCTCATAACACAATATTCATTGATAATTTCGAGATGAATGAACGCTAAATCGATGCAATCACACAAATCATCAGGTCAAGCTCCAACTTTGAACTTTTAAGTGAACATGAACCACTAAATCCAGCATCTAAACAACACCGAACTGATATATCAGGACTCTTGGCCCATTGGTTTTCGGGGTCGCAAGGACACTCTTCTCTCTCTCTCTTCTCTCTTCTCTCTCTCTCTCTCTCTCAGGGTCCTTCTGTCGTCCAAATATCACTCCCTTCCGCAACCTGAAGGTCCCCTTTCTCTTCCCTTTCCTTTCATTTCTCTTCTCTTCTCTTCTCTCTTCTTTCCTTTCCTTTCCTTTCCCGACCCAGATCCCGCAAAACGGCCTCAGTATTCTTTCATCCAAAGTGGAAGAATCTGTGGCCATGTTAACGAGGCCCCCTTGCAACTTCACACACTGAAGGGCTTTTAAGGACACGGAGCCTTACGAGACATAACTAACCAAGGCAGGGGGGGCGGGGAGAGGAGAGGAGTCATGAGGAGAAGGGGGAGGGGGAAGATGCAGGGGAGGAGGGATAAGAAGAGGCAGGATGCATGGCATAAACGAAGAAAAAAGACCTATATACCTTTAAGAAATGACGAGAGACCGGGGAATCGGAAGAAGTACAAAACGGTAGTTTTGAGAGGAAGGAATCGTGCGCGCGCAAGGCATCGTTCATATACACAAGAGGCTCTCGTAATAACAGCGTCGAGACGGAGAACGATTACCATCGAAAGACATTTGTCTGAAAGCAACACCGAAGTGAACGCGCTCGCCAATGGAGAATGGCTTGCCATAACTCTCGTGTTCCCAACTTCCTTAACTAAAAGCCACGTCTGCCTCCTCATTAATAGTCTGTTCGTCTCGGTCGCGCACCAAATTCATCTCGCCTTATCTCCAAGCACCGCAATATACAACGGCCCCAGCATTAAATTAACGCTATAAATGTTTCATAAGAATCCTGAATATAAATTCAAGTGCTATTTTGATTGGAGCTCTAGGCCAAGGGTTATAGGAACCCGGGTATCAAAGTTGTTGATCATTATTATTATTATTATTATTATTATACTAAACCAAGTAAGCCGCTGTAAAATGAGAGAACATGCATAGCAGAGTTACAGTACAAGAAGTGAAATTATAAAATAAAAAATACGTAGCACATTTCATTGTAAAAGAAGTGTAATTAGACAGTCAGAAATACACAGCGGCAAAGGTCATTGTAATTGTAAAAGAAATAAAATTAAAAAGCCAATATTGTATAACACAGGTCACTGTAATAAAAGAAAAATTAAAAGTAAAAAATAAATGGCACAGGTCACTGTATAAGAGAGAAATGAAAAAGTAAAAATACTTAATACAGGTCATTGTAAAACAAGAAAAATTCAGAAGTAATAACATATAGCACAGGTCACTGTATAAAAAGGGAAATAGAAAAGTAAAATATAAGCAGTACAGGTCATTGTATAAGTGAATTTAAAAGTAAAAAGTACAAAGGACAGGTCACTGTAAAAGGAGAAAATGAAAAGCCAAAAATACGCAACAAACGTCATTGTAGAACAAATTAAATTAAATAGTTAAAAAAACAAAGTCATTGTGAAGAAAGCGAAATTAAGAAGTCAAAAATACATAGAACAGGTCACTGTAAAAAAAGAAGTAAAATGAACAAATAACAAATATATGGCAAAGTTAATTGTAAAAACAGCTATTTTAAGAAGTAAAAAATACATAGGAAAGATCATTGTAAATGAAGTGAAATTAAAAAGTAATGCATACATGGTACAGGTCATCATAAAAGAAGAAAAATTACAAATAAAAAAAAATATAAGGCACAGGTCTTCGTAAAAGAAGTGAAATTAAAAAGTCAAAAATGGAAAGGACAAGTCAGTGTAAAGGAGAAATTTAAAACAGCCAATGATAAAATTAACAAACGAATATATGTACACTGACGAATACCAAGCGAAAGGCATCATAGATTGCTAACGCCACAAACAAAGGCAAATTTTGCAAGGCATAATCAATTCCTTCAAATTTATATCCTGCAATGCATTGCCATGCAATTGCCAGCGACCGAAGTTTTAATGTTACCGTCCGAGAGAGAGAGAGAGAGAGAGAGAGAGAGAGAGAGAGATGGGGGAAGGGGGCAATGTGGCTTAAGCTTATGCAGGAATGCCTGGTCGTCATCTTGTTAAATCCCCCCAATAAATCTTTTTATACATTACGAGAGAATACCTGTAGCGGATTTTGATAAGAACGTTCTCAAATAGAAAGGAAGGGGTCGGGCAGGGGGTCGAGGGAAGGAGTAGGAGAGACCCTCCCCCTCTCCCCTTGAAATTTAGTGTGCGTCTGATATACGCGTTGGTCCCTCCGAGGCGATCTCGACGTCTTACGATACAATCTCCCTTTTGTGCCCTGGATTGAACCAAGGGCATATCGGGAGGAGGGGGAAGGGGACGGAAGGGGAGCTGGGAACTGGGAGCACTGTGGGGCTGTAAGAAGGGGTGGGGAAAATGGAGGTAATAAAAAGAAAGAAAAAAAAAGCGGTGTGTGACTGCACCTTGTTTCAACCGTTCCTCTTTCCTTGTGGCCTCGTCCCAGGCATCCACCGATGATCAATTATAACACTTCTCATTCTTCTTTTCACTGCTACTACAATCATTGCTACTACTTCGTAACAAAGTGCCAAGAGGATCAATCACTATAAACTTTATTTTCTACCATTACCCATTAAATCTACTCACATATGTTTTTTTTTTTTTTTTTTTTAGTCAAACACTTCGTTTCTTTCACTATCTACACTAATATTCTGTGGCTTTTCACTATCTACATTAAAATTCCGTGGTTTCCATTTTACTACGGTAACCTTAATCGCATTTATGCTCAGGTTATTTTTGCCAACTATTTTCCCTTCTCTATCTCACATCACTCACAACTCATTTTCTCATCCCACAAATCTGCTCCTACATCAATTGCTCTTCCTCCGAGTTTCAATTCTTCTGCCTGATATCTTTCTTTCTCAATCAAAACCCAAGCAAGCTCCTTACCTAAGGCATGAGTAATGTTATGCCCTATCATTATTTCTTTCACACATTACTTCGTAACCTTTTCATCACTCAGATATACCTTACAAGCCCTATTCAGCTACTAAATCCCAATTTCACTACTGCAATGGTTAATTTCACCTGTAAAACCATTGGTTCTCAGTAACAACGCTTGCCTTACTAACGAAAAAATCAGAGTTCAAATTCCTGGTGAGGAGGGACCTGATAGGGGCACCTGTAATAACATATCTAGCATTTGCTAGACTGTAGTTAGTCGCAGAAAGGATGGCAATAACAACGTATTCATTTCGTTCCAAAATTCTAAATGAGAGAGGTAGAGTAACACCTGGTGACCTCCTCAAAAGGATGAAAAGGTGTGTGTACATATATATATATATATATATATATATGTGTGTGGTGTGTGTGTGTGTGTGTGTGCTTAAAAAATCACAGTAATGCACGTGACTTCATTAAATAAGCGAATACCACAGGAAAATGATAGTCAGAAATCCAAGCGCTTTCGTCTTTACTAAGACATTGTCGTTCCTTGACAATGTTTTAGTAAAGACGAAAGCGCTTGGATTTCTATCTATCATGTTCCTTTGGTATTCGCTTAATTATATATATATATATATATATATATATATATATATATATATATATATATATATATATGGGTGTGTGCGTGTATGTGTGCGTGTATGTGTGCGTGTGTATGTGTGCGTGTGTATGTATGGGCGCGTAATAAGCGCCGCAGCAAATACACACTCAGGGGTAGTAATAATAAAAGTTCACTATCCCGGAGTGACACTACCAGCAAGCCAGCCACCGTCCTCCCTAAAAGTGCACGGAAAAGACTTCGGACTTAGCGACCACTTATAAATACATGTTAACTCGACAGCAACGGCTTACAAATCTAAAGGTGCTGCCTCTGGCCGATCCCGCGCTGGAACTTAAATGCGGGATTATCCGGCCGGCCTTACTTACTTAACTCTCGAGATAAGGCAGATAGATAGATCCCCAGGCCCATACCAAAGAGATGCTGTTGGCTTTGGGGTGGGGGAAGGAGGGGGATGAGAGAGAGAGAGAGCGAGAGAGAAATGCCGTCTCCAGATGAAGCAATGTTTAGAAAAATGAGAGAGTAAACATTTTAGGACATGTTCTACAAATATGTAATCGTTATCTCTAGTTTTCAGCAGCACACACACACACACGAGAGGGGGAGAGAGAGAGAGATAGAGAGAGAGAGAGCGCGGTAGTGAACGTCTTCATCGCTCGAATATGATCACTAATCCCCGATTTGGCCCGGGCTAAAGCTGGATTCGGGTGATAAATGCTGACTGGCTGACAAAGCTTCCTTTTTTCTTCTTCATCTTCTTCTTTCATTTTAACACTGATCCAACATTTCGCCGACCTCACGTCTTCTATAGAGGAAGGAGCCTTCGATGCTTCGATCCGACACCCGTTAGACCAGGCATACCAAACCATTAAACTCACCCCCTTCCCCTCTCCCATCCCCCATCTCCCAACACGTCCTTCCAACCTCCCACCAACCCCCCTACCACATATCTCTCAACCCCTTCCCCCATTCTCCAACTTCCCTATCTCCCAACCCCTTACCCATATCCATCCCACCAACCTTTGCCCCCATCTTCTAACCCCTTACCAATATCCACCACCCCTTGCCCCCTATCTATCTCCCAACACCCCTTCCCCACATATCTCCCACCCCTCCCCCCCCAAACCCCCTCCCCAAAACCCCCAATCCCCCTTCCCCCACTCATCTCACACCCGCCTTCCCCCAACCCTTTTGTCCCCTTCCCCATCTGTAAACCCTATCCACTCCCCCCCAAAAAAAAAATTTACCACACAGGACCTCCACTCTCGCTTCACAAGCTGACATAGGGTCCACTATGCGAAAAACCCATATAACCCCCACACCTCAACCCTCCTTATAACATATAACAAAAAGTATATATATATATATATATATATATATATATATATATATATATATATATATATATATATATATATATATATATATATATCCCCCATCCTTATCTATCATCCACAGCACAGAGGGAACAACCTCTTTAACCTTACAGTCCCCATCAGGAGATCTGTCTGTCTGTCTGTCTCTCTCTCTCTCTCTCTCTCTCTCTCTCTCTCTCTCTCCTCTCTCTCCACCAGGCCGTGACTATCTACGGAGCCATGAGCGTGATTCGGGCCCACCCACCCACAAAACATTCCAATACGCCTGGTTTGTTATCTTGTTAAAACACAATCTAAAAGAAAACATAAAAAAAATGAGATAGACCAGCAACAGTCAGGACATATACTATGTCTTGTTTAACAAAATAATATACCCAGTTCTAAGGTTGTTTGATTATTGTAACGCTAGAATTAATACACACACACACTCTCTCTCTCTCTCTCTCTCTCTCTCTCTACCACACACACACACACACACACACACACACACACACACACATATATAATATATATATACACATATATATATATATATATATATATATATATATATATATATATATATATATATATATGTGTGTGTGTGTGTGTGTGTGTGTGAAAGAGAGAGAGAGAGTGTGTGTCTATTAATTCTAGCGTTACAATAATAACATCTTAGAACTGGGTATATTATTTGTTAAACAAGACATAGTATATGTCCTGACTGTTGCTGGTCTATCTCATTTTTTGATGTTTTCTTTTAGTGTGTTTTAACAAGATAACAAACCAGGCGTATTGGAATGTTTCGTGGGTGGGCCCAAGAGAGATATCCACACACACACAACACAATATATATATATATATATATATATATATATATATATATATATATATATATATATATATATATCTATATAGATATATCTCATATATATATATATATACTTAAATGACTAAGGCAAACTACCACGACGGGTCAAAACTATTTCCGGTTGACAACACACGTGTGATTGACACACACATCAAAACGACAAGAACTATTTACCTGTCAACAATACGGAAGCGTCTTAACCAATGTGAAGGAAACGTAAACACGCAACAGAATAAAAGCTCCGAAACAAAAAACAAAGAAACACACAATGGTTCCCCCGCTCAAGGAAAAGGTGTGGAATTTCAAACGTTCCGTAGAACGGGGCTTCACAGAGCATAATGGAAAACGTCGTTTGCAATTCACGTCCATTTCGCGTATGGTGGGGGGAAGGGGAGGGGGAGGGGGGAAGGAGGGCTGCTCGAAGCGTCAAAACTTCCCGGCTTCCCGACGTTACGATAAAAATTGCTTGCGAAATATAAGCGATAGTAAAATGTACTTGGTTTCGAATGTTGCCTAAACGGTAATGAATGAAATAATACCTGAGTAACCGTACTTGGTTTCGAATGTTGCCTAAACGGTAATGAATGAAATAATACCTTTGTAACCACCTTATGGTATCTAATAGCAAATTCAAAAGTTAACAGTTTGTTAATCTGGGCAACATTTTTTTAAGCAAAAGAGACAAGGTACAATCCAGGATGGCTTCAATAAAAATGGATTTCAATGGATTCCTTTTGTGATCTTTGACCCTGCAGATTATCGAGGAATTATCCCAGTTAATAGCATGTCCTGTCTTAAGCCAATGATCCGCAAGGCCATCATTCGTTAAGCCTCTTGATATGGCATATTTGTGCTCAGAGAATCTCATCTCACCTTCAGATCTTTCGATGATTGCCCTATATAAATTTTATTAATTTTTTACAAGGAATACTGCAAACAATACTGTTTAAATTTGACGGGCTATTCTTAGTTTATTTCTCAAAACAAATATTATACTTAAATACTAATTTAATACGAATAGTTTTTAAAATGGGTACAGCAGGAATGAAATTAGGATGAAATGGTACAGTCAATATTCTTAAGTTCTTTGTTAACACTGGTTGGGATATAATGTCTTTAACTTATTTTCTCCTGCCTCCCCAATCCTTACAAATACCCCAATCCCCTCTCGGCAACATTTAAAATTAATATTCCGTCTCCCAATCTCAATGCAGCACATAGGACCGGTTCAGACCAGCGCAAGTTGCCATGTTGACCGGTCAAGTAAAACAACCACGCCAATAACACTAATAATATGATCTAAAGACCGCATTTAATCTAGTGTTTTTTTGTGAGTATCGAACGTGACTAAAAGAAAAAAATTAAGAGGCAAAGGGAATAATAGGGGAAAAAAAGGCAAAACGGAATAAGTGATGGGCCAAATCCTTTGCTCTTTGTAAACACAAGTTAATTAACAGAGTCAACACTGACCCCCATGCGGCTCTAAAAGCTTTTGAGCCGGGAAAGGGAAAAGGGCTTGTGCTGGATAACCAGTTAAGAGGATGAACAAACCAAAAACGCCTAGCCTCCCCTAGTAGCAACAAACCACCTTCTACCCCTCCCTCGCCCCTACTCCTCCCAAATAAACACACACGCACGGACTTTTCATAGCTACAGAAACATCAAGTGGCCATAACTCTTTCTATGGCGTACGTCCCAAGGTATAAAAACTCATTGCGTTAATTACGCCGCATCGGAAAGGTAGAGAGAGACAAACCCACCTCCACCACTTCCTTCCCCTTCCCAACACAAAACACTCGCATGAACACACACGCGCACACAAACTTTACATAGTTACAGAAGCACAAGCCAGCCACGCATACCTATTTCTAAGGTGTATATTTCCGAGGTATAAAAACGTATTGCGTTAATTAAACAGCATCAGAAAGGTAGCAAACCCCCTCCATCCGTTCCTTCCCCATTCCCAACCTCCAAATACACATACACACACACACACACATTTATCATGGTAACAAAAACACCAAGTAGCCATAACACACTGTACGCCGTACATCCCGAGGTCTAAAAACCAATTGCGTTAATTTCGCATCAACATCAGAACAACGCTCCCCCCCAACCTCCCAATACACACACACACACACACAATCTCTTCATAGTTACAGAAACATAAAGCAGCCATATGACTACGGGGTACATCACGAGGTATAAAAACGCATCGCGTTAATTACATATCAGGTTCAGAAATGTATGATTCGTCTACTGGCTGCCATTAAATAAATACTAAATACCGAAAGCGGAAGGCAGCTAACGAGAACAAAGGAAGATAGAATAAAATGTCAAAAAAAAAAAAAAAAAAACAAAAAAAAAAAAAAAAAAAATCCAAAGGTAAATACACTAGAGTGGATGATAACAGACCTGGAAATACAAAAACGCATCAAGAGTAATTACACCATGGCCATGTGTCAGCTACAGATTAATACACCTGGGGAAAAAAGGCGAAGCCACTTTCAGAGAGTGTAATAATAGAGATGAATAATAAAATTGAAATAAATGGTATAAATGATTAAAAAAAAAAAAAAACCCAAAAAAAAACCCTGTTTACAAACACTAAAACGCTCGACAAACGCAAGATAATTTCAAATAAAGGGGCCACTGAAGCCAATGTCACCACCTATTCCTGTGTGTAACTTTCACCGCAACCAAGCAATAGTTTAAAGGAAATCTAGCCTATCTCGTTAATGAAGAAGAAAGCTTCTGTGTAGTTTACTACTGCCAGATTATCGTCCCAACCATCTCTTAAACCACCTTCATTTCACGAAGATGTTTCTGTATCGATTGATTATCAGCATACAAAAATCTCCATATGATCAAATAAATGTCAAGGATTACCAATGTTGTTTCTGTCTTGAATAATAACAATAACAATAACAATAACAATAACAATAACAATACAATAACAATAACAATAATAATAATAATAATAATAATAATAATAATAATAATTATTATTATTATTATTATTTAGAAAATTAACCCTATCCAAATTATGGAACAAGCCCAATGGGGCTACTGAAGCCTCCCAAGAATATGGTGTTCATCTGCAAGAAGTACTAGAAGGTAAAGGGAAGTACAGAAAGAAGAGATATTATTACAAGGAAAAGAAAAAATAAAAAATAAAAACATATCAGGGGGTTTTTCATTTACACCAAATCTCTTTATTTACTGAAGCATTCCAAAGCAGTTTTCTCTGGACATTTAACAACAGGCAAAAGTATTCAACGTAAAAGGTGCACCAAACCATAAGGAGCAGACAACTGAGGGGCATCATTTCATGAAATACATTTTCATCTGAGCAAATGTGCCCACCATCCACAGGTAAAAATACGCTTTACAATTATCGCACAGTAAAATATACCTACAATGGATCACTCAGATACAAAATATAAATTAAATAAAATCTCAACAATAAAAGCGAATAGATTCCGAATAGACTCACTCAGCCGCCGTCACACCTAAAAGATATTACTATATCAACTAAATGCAGGAGGTCGCGTGACTGACTGAAACCCAGAACACACACCCCCCTCTCTACTTTCCACCTTCCCACTTACCCCTCCCTCAATAGCAGCCCTCCCCTTTTCTTCTATTTTATGTTCGACAATTTCCTTGACTTTGGAACTCGGATGATATTTCAATTTATATACTTCGGGCAATGCCACGGTCATATATAAGTACATGCCTTGACCCCCTTCACCCTCATGAATACTTGAGATCACATCGATGATAAGGGCAGAATATGATTTCTTCAACATTTTGGTGTGTGTGTGCGTGTGTGTTACCACTGACAGATAAAAAAAAATTCATGTATGAGTGGATTATATCTGCAGTTTGTAGATCAGCTGAAATTCAGTATGTTGATATTATTATTATTATCAATATTATTACCATCATCTTCACAACTGTTTGCGTCTAACGAAATTATTAATATGACCATTTCTTTCTTGTATCTAAATTTGTGCAGTTTTTACCTTGTTTATATCATTGTTTCTGATCCTGAGTTGAAATAGGAGAATATTATTATTATTATTATTATTATTATTATTATTATTATTATTATTATTATTATTATTATTATTATATAATTTCGAACTCGTTTATACTCATCCAAGCACTCTGTTTCCTTCACATTCCTACTTAAGTACCACGATATCAGGGAAAAGCACAACATAAACCTCGAATTCCCATCGTTTTAGGATTAAGAAATCCTGCAATATCGCCTCCACAAAAAAAAAAAAAAAAAAAAAAAAAAATCTTTTCCCACTCAAGTAAATAAAACCCGGTGCGAACGGAGGCATCCAAAACATATTTTGAGCCTAGTGAATAAGTAGCAAGGGAGTGAGCCGTTTCAAAGGTAAACCCCGTTTACTCCTACTGTTACTACAATTCTCACGAATGGAAGCATCAAAAACCCATTTTGCCAGCCTTGTAGCAAGGGATGGAGCCGTTATAAAGGCAAATCCAATCTACTACTACTATTACTATAATCATCGCGAACGGAGGCGTCCAAAACCCCATTGTGCCAGCCCAGTAGAAAGGGAGGGAGCGTTTCAAAGGCAAATCCCTCTACTACTACAATTCTCGCGAATGGAGGTATCCAAAACCCACTTAGCCAGTTTAGTTAGTAGCAAGGGAGGACTGCCGTTTCAGAGGGAAACCCCCGTCTGCTACTACTATTACGATAATTCTAGCGAACGGAGGGCATACAAAACCCATTCTGCCAATCTACTATCAAGGGTGGAGCCGTTCTAAAGGCAAACCTTGTCCACCACTACTACAAATCTGCTGGCGGCGGCTCTGAAAGCTAATTTCAGAAACTTCGAAGCGGAACTTGCCACGCCGAGCCATTATCATTGGCAGTGCATTACGCATCTCATTTACCTCCTAAAGGCATTCGGGCTGCCAGAGTAGTGGCTCCGGCGGCACTTGAATGAAGCTTCCTAGGATTAAGCAGACGCTGCTGCTGTTGTACAAAGCTACCTCGCGCTGCGGAAGGTACGTACGTACCATTAGCAATATATATATATATATATATATATATATATATATATATATATATATATATGTGTGTGTGTGTGTGCCCATAATGGATAAATAGATTATACACTTCTTCCACTGTTAGTCACACCATAAAACCCGTCCTTCTACAATTAGCTATCATGGCTGCCTACACCCCTCGGCCATTTAATCATATGAAAGCTCTTACGATATATCCTTTTGATTCTCTTTTTATCACGAATTTATTTATCCGCTCATTCGGCGCAATATGGCGTTGGTCCATCATCTCATTTCACCTTCGCGCCTTCGGGGACCCTTGAGCGCGCTTTCCTCGAGTTTTGTAGGGGTCCTAATGCACTCTCTCTCTCTCTCTCTCTCTCTCTCTCTCTCTCTCTCTCTCTCTCTCGTTTGTTCGCCTTTCTTTCTCATCTCCTTGCGCTTTTCTCCCCATTCCTTCTTTTTCCATTTTCATTTCTCTCTGTCTGCTTTTTTTGTCTTTTGGTCGTTCTTTCTTCTCTCCTTGAGCTTTCCTCTTCACTTCTTTTTCCCTTTTCAGCTCTGTCTTCCTATCCGTTTCCAAGCGCTGACTCTATTTTTTTTCTCTCTCTCTCACCTTTTCGTCGCTCTTTCTCACTTCCTTTTGAACCTTTCTCATTTTCTAGCATCTTTTCTTTCTTTCCTTTTTTTCCTCTTTTATACAGCATTTCTTTTCGTCATTTTTATCTCCATTTCCTTGGTCTTGCCTTTTCTTTGCATTTCATTTTCATCATCCTTCCACAGGCTTTTCCTTTCCTATTTATTTTCACCCATTTTCCAAAAGTTTTTTGCGCCATTACTTTTTATACACCCATTTCCCAGGCGCTTCTCTCTCTCTCTCTCTCTCTCTCTCTCTCTCTCTCTCTCTCTCTCGTCTATAACCAAGCTCTCACTTTCCTACACCAAGTTTTTTTCGAATATTGCTTAGGCCAAACTTTACCCCCAACGCAATACCTCAAAGTTTTTCCTTTTCCTTCTTCCGTCGGAGAGAGAGAGAGAGAGAGAGAGAGAGAGAGAGAGAGAATCACCTAAGTCAGACAGTTTGATTTTCCATTACCTTACGCGACCAACAGAAGCCTGATAACATCCAGGCACATAAACTATCGCTTCTAAAAAGGTAAAAAAAAAACTATATTGCTCTTTACTTTCTTCTCAATTGTGAACCTACCGCTGCTACCACTTGTATTACAAAGCTAAGCCAGCGGTAGTAGCAGGAGCATCACACACACATACACACACACACACAGAGGGAGAGAGAGAGAGAGAGAGAGAGAGAGAGAGAGAGAGAGTATCATCTTTCTCTCCCTCGCCATCTCCTTTCTCCTCATTTCCTTCCTCTCTCCCTCTCGCACACAGCAGCTTCTAGGTCGTAATCCTCCCGGACAACCTTCTCATTAGCTTATACCATTTCCTTTCCTTCGTTAATCCAATTAAGAGGATGAGCATAGGAGAGAGAGAGAGAGAGAGAGAGAGAGAGAGAGAGAGAGAGAGAGAGAGAACGCATTAAAAATGAATAGTTTCCTTCGCACTCATTCATCCAGTGGCGATATACTAGCTGAATGTGATATATATATATATATATATATATATATATATATATATATATATATATATATATATATATCTAATAAAACGAAGTACCAAAATGCAGACAAAGCTTGCTGCTTAGTTATATCGGAAAAGAACTCTCCCTACACGGGTAATCGCCATGGATGAAATTGGTAATGGACAGCCAAGTATTTAAACAACAACTTTCAAGATTTATGGTGAGATTGTAGTGATATACGATGCGGTGGTTTCTGCATGCGCAAATCACAGGTGGTGACAAATTGAATAATTTAGTTAGGTTTATTTTTCCATTCATCGAAGAAATTAAAAATTCAATGTAGTGACCGGAGACGCGTAGACCAAACCAATTTCTTACGCAGGAGATCTGTAACAATTATTAAATACTTTCATACACTTTTCAAGTGGACCTGACTGCAGCTGATTTTATATTTTGTTTATTCCTCATCTAATGCAATGTTAAACGCCAAACCAAAAAAGTCTGAGAAGTTGACAACAACCGAAACATGGTCCAGTTACGTAGAAATGACAGAAAAATATAGATAAAAAATATATTACACTGAGCTTTTCAAGTTCATTCTGAATGTTCCATTGTATCAATAACAGATTTCAACTGCTGGCTTGCAGTCTTACTTTTTTTAGCAAATGGTTAGGCCCACCACCAATAACTGTGAAAACTGCTGCCTTGCAGTCTTACTTTTTAGTAAAAGGCTAGGTCCACCGCCAATAACTATGGAAACTGCTGCCTTACAGGTGGACTTTGTAGTCAAAGGCGATGCCCACCGTCAATAACTGTGGTTGATGACAGCAAGGGCATGCGATCGTAAAAAACCATTTGCCAAATAATAAACATGTCTGATGTTGTAAGGAAAGGCACATAGGTCACCAACCCCTTAGTGTAAGGATAACGGTGGGAAAGATGTGGGAAAGGTAAAGCCGAGCAATGTAGTCCCCTAGTAATACTGAGGTTGAAAATATGTTCCAATATTATTCGCAAACCTTAA
>NC_087218.1:30170075-30187575 GCF_015104395.2 Macrobrachium nipponense | reverse complement strand
GTATATATGTTTAAATATAAAATATGTGTACATATACACAATAAAGATAGATTATGACGAATGTTTTAACACCTAAGAATATTCTAGTCAGGGCAACGAGTAATATTACACAAATTAAGTTTTTTTTTTCTTAAAAAGACAAAAGATTAACGTACCTTCCTTCTCTTAAATTTCGTCTGAAGAAGCTAACTACAGCCACACCTCCTTAGCTACATTATGGCAAAGTGTCGTCAATCTCAGAACACACAAGTCACCTGAATTAGGAAAGGGGGGAGGGGGAGGGTAGAGGGAGAGAGGTTAACCCCCATCAACCATTCTCCTACCCCACCTTCCCTCGAACCATTCTCCCTCATCCACACACGGTGTTTGCTATGAGTTTTAGTCGGCGCCTTTTAAGCTCCTCCATGGTAATGGCAGGACAAAAACAACAAAAACATGCCACAAAGACACTATAGCCCTCGGTAAATATTTGATCTTTCACCTCTCTCTCTCTCTCTCTCTCTCTCTCTCTACAGCAGGCAAAGCGTGGGACACACTAAGACGGCTTTGTCGCCTACAGAAGCTGGCGGCTCGGTTTTACGAGTAACAGAAAATGACGGCAGACAGCAGTTTCATTAGTACGTTAGACCTGGCTTGACACATTATGCAAGTGACAATTCTCTCTCTCTTTTTTCTCTCTCTCTCTCTCTCTCTATATATCTCTCACTCTCTCTCACAGGAACGCGCGCGCGCGCACACATACAAACACACACACACACACACACACACACACACACACACACATATATATATATATATATATATATATCTATATGATAAATATCATAAACATATATATATATAATATATATATTATATATTATATATTATAGAGTAATATAATGTGACAGGAAGCCGTCTCCCAAACAACAGAAACTGGAGTAACGGAAAGGCTTTCTTATTTCTTTTATTCGTTTAATAAGCGACGTTTGTATTTCTTGTAATATCTTCCAGGCTGAAAAAGCGATGAACTTACACAGTAATTGCGTAGTACATACAGTAAGAGGTATACAAATAATATACTTGTTAACATGGCATGGTGGTAACAAGTATATAATGTGCACAGCTCTTAATGTTTGTACTACACAATTACGGTTTAAGTCCATCGTTTTTAAGGCTGGAAGATATTACAAGAAACACGAAACGTCGCTTATTAAGTGAATAAAAGAAAAAACAACGCCTTTCCGTTACTCCAGTATATATATATATATATATATATATATATATATATATATATATAATATAAATATATAATATATATATATATATATATATATATATATATATATATATATATATATATATATATATATATATATATAGATATATATATATATATATATATATATATATATCTATATGTGTGTGGTGTGTGTGTGTGTGTGAAAGAGAGAGAAGAGAAGAGTACGAGAGAGAGAGCCGATGAGAGAGAAGAAAGAGAGGAGAGAGAGAAAAGAATCTCCCGAAAGAATCCCGTTTCCAATCGAACACGTAAGGCGGCGAAAGGCAAACTATGAAAAGCTGCGCTAAGTTGAAGAGTTCTCCTCCGCGAGTGAAGTCTGCAGAAGAAAGCTCTAATTGGACTGTAAACGTCAGCAGTATTCCTTTTGGAGCAGTCACGTCAGACTTCTAAAAGTCTCAGGGCCCGATCTTCCAACCGGGGTTTT
The DNA here is from genome assembly GCF_015104395.2 of Macrobrachium nipponense. Classification (NCBI taxonomy): domain Eukaryota; kingdom Metazoa; phylum Arthropoda; class Malacostraca; order Decapoda; family Palaemonidae; genus Macrobrachium; species Macrobrachium nipponense. Next base: position 30,185,869 of record NC_087218.1, on the reverse strand, counting down.
CTTTTTTATGTCCAATCCTCCTTTTTCTGAAATTATATATATAGTATATATATATATATATATATATATATATATATTAAAAAATATATATATATATATATATATATTTATATATTCATATATGTTTAACCGAAAAAAAAAAAAAATTCCCCTTAGGTTAAACATATATGAAATATATTAATTCCCGAGGTAGAGCGAATTAGATATTAAAGGACATTTGTAGCTCGATATATGTATATGGATCACGGTAATGTGATCTTACACGTGTATATATATATATATATATATATATATATATATATATATATATTATATATATATATATATATATATATATATATATATATATATATATATGATAGATATGTATATATAGCGTTCGGAAATCAGTTTGCACCTCACCCTACTACTGCTCTGCTCTGCTCTCTCTCTCTCTCTCATCTCAATATACAAAGGGAAAGTTTCTCTCTCTTTCTCTTTTTCACAGTATTCCTTATCAAGCCTAACCAACAAAATATTTAAATATACAAGGGGAAAGTCTATCTCTTTCTCTTTCTCTCTACGGCCTTTAATAGCCTAGTCATAATAAACCAAATCTGCAGTGACCATGACAACAATTAAAAACTTCTCTCTCTCTCTCTCTCTCTCTCTCTCTCTCTCTCTCTCTCTCTCTCTCTCTCTCTCTCGTCCTTCCAGGATCTCAGTCTATCTAAACATTTAATATTTCAATTCTATACCAGATCCGACCAAGGCCATAATTAAATTTACGGTGGGGACGTAACTAAATGGTTAATTGTATCTGCGAAATACCAAACTTCCCCGACGCAGAATCCAGAGCGTCGATGGAGTGTACCTGTTAATTGTGGGAAGATTGGATGATCAGAGGCTGATAATTGTTGTTGAAGGCATGGCCTGACTATCCAGCACTCCTAAGCAAACAGGAACTGTGGACTTTAGGTTAATCCAGGAAGAACGTCTACAATTTGCTAATAAAGATTGCTTAATAATAGTAATCTGTGGACTCTATTGCCCATGCTCCTCTGTATCAGAGGTTTACAAATATTATTCTGGATTTGTAGTGATGACACTACTAATAAACTAGTAATAAATCACATTATGGCTACATTAAGTTAAACACGGCACCTTACAAAAACTAAAACACAACATAATTAGAGGGAAGACAGTGAAATGAACGGGTTTCTGTAAGGCAAATCTCGAGACGCTCAGCGATGGTCGAGTTATAATTTCAAATCGGATGACTCAACGAGTCCCACAGGGATATAATTATGACCTCTTCCATTTGTTGCATAATTTAACGACAGAACGACTTTGACACCTTTAACTAAAATGAAGTGCTATGCCGTGAGGGATAGGTTATTGATTTTAAAAAGAAAGTTTACATGTTCAATGATGACACTGTCAGTCCAGCCTGTTCAGAAGTTCAGCTGTGAACACTCACAACCTGAGGGAAAGGAATGAAGGTAAAGGGATGAATTTCTAAAAGACGCTAGAACCTCATTCTAAATTTATAATAATGATAACGTTAGAGCGCGAGGTAGAGATTGTGAAAGTGTAGTGCGATTCCCATAGATTTCGGCAACGTCTTCCAAAAAATGACAGGAAAACAAAAGCCGGGTATCACCATTTTCTTTCATAAAACAAAAAACCACCCCAGCGGCCAATACGCGGAAAATAGGAACGGCAGGACAATAAGCAAACAGCTCTTTTGTTTATCGACAATGAAATGCTGGTTAAATTAGAGACAAAATAGATACAGATGTGAAAAATGGATGTACCAAATCATGTTACACGACTATTCAACAGTCTATTCAACCACATAAAACTCTTTTACATCACGTACTTGAAAACTGCCACTCTTCGGAAAATAAATAAAATTGAATTTAAAAGATATCCCCATATCAGCAGAACGCAAATTTATATATGCGCCCTAATGAAATGTCTCTGTCAGTAAAATACATTATTTCAAACCCTTTATATACAACTAAACACTTCTATCCTTGTATGTGTGATCTTATCACCAACTCTGCATTCTCTCATTGACAGATGCTATCACGGGGCGACTAAAACATCCACTGAATAATGTACAGTACCGTATGTAGCAATAGCGCTTCATAGCTAACAAGCTACGAAAGCGAATCGATCTCTCCCCAGTTGCGCAAAGGAGAACGTACACACACACACACAGGTACACATACAGATACACGCACACACACACACATACATCACATAACATCTCCAATGTGAGGGCATAAGTAAGGGGATTGATCCTCTTCTCTACCGCCAGACCTTTGATGATTTACATGGTTCAATGCATTTCCTTTAGCCATCTCATACCCCTCTCTCTCTCTCTCTCTCTCTCTCTCTCTCTCTCTCGCTATCTCTTCTCTCTCTCTCTATCAGTCACACAAACATCTTTGATATATTGCAGATGTATGTATTATTTTTATGTGTATGTGTAGTTTGTCGTATATATATATATATATATATATATATATATATAGATATATATATATATATATATATTATATATTTATATATATAATTTTAATTGCGACACCTTTCGTTGTTTCTTCATAACATTTTCAAGCCTAAAAGAGACATTACAGTATTTTAATGGTAGTTACAAGATTATGTAATTATTGGCTGACAAAGCTGAGTAAAAGTAGTAACAATAAGATAATGGTTAAAATCTTTAATATAATTGCTCCAGCATACTAAAAAATAAATTATATAAGATCTTTATAATAAATTACAACCGCATACTAAAAACAGAATGGTGGGAAAGACAGATATGGAAAGTTTATACTACAAATGAATGACTGAATGATTTATATTAAAAGCAAGGGATAAGATGAATTGTCAAGGTTAAGATCTGGTCTCCTTAAAAATACTTCTATCGACTCAGATTCTCAATAATGACTCTTCTCTAAAAGTACCAAGCACACTAAAATTTTCCAATCTTCTACCTGTATTACATTGCTCTATGTGCTGTAAAATCGGTGATCTGGTTGTCTTGGTGCAATTTATTTTAAAAGATTTTAACCATTATCTTATTGTTGCTGCTTTTACTCTGCTTTGTCAGCCAATAATTACATAATTTTGTAACTACCATTAAAATACTGTAATGTCTCTTTTAGGCTTGAAAATGTTATGAAGAAACAACGAAACGCGTCGCAATTAAAATGTGGTGTCTCTTAACCTACGCTCTTCTTTTCCTACTGAGATTGAGATTTCCAAAACATCTATATATATATATATATATATATATATATATATATATATATATATAATATATATATATATATATATATATATATATATATATATGCACAAATATCTAATATCGAATTCGCTATACCTTGGAGAGAGAGAGAGAGAGAGAGAGAGAGAGAGAGAGAGAGAGAGAGAGAGAGATTCCCCGGATGTCAACCATTTCTGTCCCTCCAACTTATAAGTCGCTACCCTCCCGCCCTTTTGCGGAACAGAGCATCCCCATACGTAAACCATTTGGAAAGAGCTACCTAAACTTATACGGTGCTCTTAAAATAAATAAAATGCATCTCTCCATAATTAAAATAAATGTAGCAACAATGTTTAATAATCATATTACACGAATTTCTTCTAGGGTGTATCGTCAAAAACGGAACGTAAACATTTCTTTCTCTAAATAAATATGCAGTGCAGAGGAAGCTTCCTATCTACACAGAACGATCTTCTATAACATCAAAATTTGTTGAATGCTCAAAATACACGAATTCAACGAGGGGGCAGGGGTTATATTATTAATAGCCCATTCCTCTATCTATTAAAAAAAATGTAAGAGGCAAGAAGTTCCCGATATTCTACCCTCCTGCTTATGAGACCCGATGTCATTAGAATTCAAGGCAGCGGCACCACTTTCTTCATAATAATCGACCATGACAAAATTGCTAAGGGAAAGAGGCAAAGGATGGGACGGAGTGAGGGGAGGGGGTAGGCGAACGGAGGAGGCGGGGTAGGGGAAGTGGGGGGAAAAGTTTCCAGACTTCCTTCAATCGCTGCAGGGGACTTGTCTTACCCTCCCTCAAAGTTTCGTCTTCTTTCCCTTCGACGACAACCGATTCTTACTCTTACTGCGTCTTATCTCTCTCCTCTCTATCTATCTAATATATATATATATATATATATATATATATATATAATATATATATATATATATATTTATATATATATAGTGTGTGTGTGTGTAGAATCTACTGGTCACTTTTTACCCCAGATACTTATGTAATGGTAACTGCCACAATTGTGGCTATTACAATTACACACACACACACACACACACACACACACATATATATATATATATATATATATATATATATATATGTATATATATATATGTATATATATATATATATATATATATTTATATATATATATATATATATATATATATATATATATCAACATTCTTCATAGAAAGTAGTTTATAGTTTCACCAGTAAGATTTATGAGATGAAAATTTTGGGGTTACATATTAGGGCGCGCGCCTCGACACAAATTGAGTCTCTCTCTCTCTCTCTCTCTCTCTCTGGCCCTTCCCATTCCATCCACCAAGACTTCAAACATTTCTAGCAGTGTAGGCAGGATATTCTCCATTCCGAACCATCTCCCAGAATATCTCACAGTCAATTAATCTCTCACTGGCTAACATTTACTCCAGTCTTCCTACGTACCTTCAACCCCCTCCTCTCTCTCTCTCTCTCTCTCTCTCTCTCTCTCTCTCTCTCTCAATCTGCCAATTAATGACAACGTTTAACAGCGACCGACACGTCGACCCCTCAGTCGTGGCTGCTCCCCACATCCCCCCACCAAGAAACCCTCTTCCTTCACGTTATTTTCACTCTCTCAAAGGCATTTCTCTCCTTATTCCCTTCTTTCTCTCTAATCTGCCAAAATTAATGACAACGTTTAACAGCGACAGAAACGTTCGACCCCTCAGGCGTCGGTGCTCCCCAATCCTCCCCACCAAGAAACCCTCTTCCTTCACGTTATTTTCACTCTCTCAAAGGCAATCTTTCTCCCTCCTTATTCCCTTCTTTCAATTAGTGCGCCCTTCTCCCTCGTCTCTTCACCCCCATACATGGCCCCGTAGGAGACACTCTCTCTCTCTCTCTCTCTCTCTACACAACGAAAAAGCAACGACAGTCATTAGTGCAATTTTGAAGAAAGGACCCTTTTCGACTTAGGCTAGGGGGAGGAGATGTCAAATGACAGACTTTTTTATTTGCCTTGAATCAAATTTGATTCTCATACTCGTATGGTGTACCATGACGTAGGTGCGAAGATTTGTATTACATCTAACGAGAGCAATCCTTAAGGCCAATGGGACATTAGGTCGATCTTTGCTTGTGCTTGACATGTTAATTTGAAACGTCCCTCTGAAAAGCCAAAAGGGATACTGTGATACATAATCAGGGAGAGAAAACGAAGAATTATCAACAAAGACAGCGTCCTTCTTTCTCTTACTCAAAAACACAATCAGTGACTTGCTAAAATCTGTTATTACAAGCCTATCATAATGAAACCGAAACCGCCCCTCTTCAAACACCTCCTCCTCGCTCTCTGCTCTCTCTTCTAGTTCTCGTCTCTTCCTCTCGTCTCTCTCTCTCTCTCTTCTTAAAAGCATCGCTCTTCGCCGATCGCATTCCCTTTCAGCAAATAGTAAACCGAAGTCAAAACGAAGTTATCGACGTCGCGCCGCCCAAATCCGATTTTCAAATCAACCCATTCGTTTCTCCTCACACTTATAAATGCCTGCTAAAGCGGAGGGTCTGTAAAGATTATAGGACCCACCATTATGAATATAACTGGCGAATGGTACGTTGCCCGTAACAACGGGTGCAGGATATGATGATACAAATGTGTAATGGAAATAATAAAATGGGTGAAAATGTTTAATGAAAAAAATAAAAGGAGGTATTGTATTTTGGGTCAATTGTGAACAGACCTTCCAGTTGTTAGATCATGCCCCTCACTAGCCTACCTAAGTTTAAACTAATTTATTGTCAGGTCTCCGTCTTTTCTAAGTTTTTTTCTTTATTTTGCGTAAATTTATTGTCAGGTCTCCGTCTTTTCTTTTTCTTTTTTTCTTATTTTGCGTAAAGTCAAGGGCAAACTTCGTCACTCTTCGCGAAACAAACTTTCTGAACAACTTCATTGGCCACCATCATGGAAGTTAAAAATAAAAAAGTTAAAATTAAGTAAACCGGTATCCATGGCGTCGCTGTCATTTGAAATGTTAAGAGCAATATGGCTACAATAGAATCAGCCATACAAGAGAGCTCTCGAAACCTAAACAGCTTTTGTTATTCTGTTCATTTTCATTTTGAATCTCTGTTGACGCTTGCTAATACTAGTGATACTGAGGTAAAAGTAGTCATTATTAATGCAAAAGAAAATCTTAATTTTAATCAATATTAATGAAACTAATAACAGAATACTTAGCATAATATTAAAAAATAATAATGTTTCATTATTGTTGACAATTTTATTACTATAATCAATAATACTAATAATGTTTTATTGTTAATAATAAAAAATATATTAGAACAATTCCATTTTCTAAACACACACACACACACACATATATATAATATAATAATATATATATATATATATATATATATATATATGTATATGTGTGTGTTTTATTTATAATATATTGTGTGGTGGTGTGTTTAATATATATATATATATATATATATAGATATATATTATATATATATTATATAAGTATATGTAGATATATATATGTATATATATATATATATATATATATATATATATATATATATATATATATATATATATATATATCGGCTGTCTGTCCGTCCGTCCGTCCGTCCTCAAATCTGAAAAAAAAAAAAAAAAAAAAAAAAAAAAATGAGGCAAACTAGTGTGTTGATAATCCACTGTCCAATCATCAAACGTACCAAATTCCAACCCTCTAGCCTCAGTAGTTTTTATTTTATTTAAGGTCAAATTTAGCCATGGACCGTGCATCTGGCATCGCTTTCAGGAGCCACGGGACGTACCGTCACTCTACCGCGTCTGGTGAGCAACTGGAGAGCTGCAAGTCCTCAACTCCTCATAGTTGTACAGAAAACTCGATTGTTTCTTCGACGCGTTTTTTAATCTATTTATTATTGTTAATAATAAAATAATCTTAGTACTATTCGTAATAATAATACTAGTAATATCTTATGGATGGCTGATGATATAATAATAATAATAATAATAATAATAATAATAACAGCAACTGTCAAACACCGTCAATTATCAAATTCGCCGTCCAGTCCGCCGTCACCCGACCCTAATCACTAGCTTACCCAAGACGTCCGGCCACGATACACTACTACTTTTCAGCCCCTATCTCTCATCTCCCTTCAATAAGTCCTCCCTTGTTGCTCTCCTTATCGGCCCTTATCTGTCAGCTGTTATTCCACTGAGAAGAACGAGGAGTGGACTTTCGATCCTTTGGAGGGGGGGGGGGAGGGGGGGGTGGGGGGTTCTGATCCTGGCAGTCGCGGCTCACAATCGAGCGCGCGAGCACGTCAATCCCGAAGCCATTATAATGAGGGACGGGACGTCGCTACTTTCACCGTTATCTCCTCGAGTCCTATGGAAAGTTTTATGGCGAATGATAAAAAATAAATAACGAGATAAAAAACGGAAGTAAAACCGTTAAATAATCATAATCGTAGTCGTTTTTAAAAAAAACTAGAATCAAAAGAAAACTCACATAAAGAAAAAACTCTGAATGACTTGCTGTTCAAATGGGCTTTTATCTACGGTTTTCTTGGACGGACACGGGATAAATAAAAAAAATAAAATAAAATAAAAAACCAACTCTTAAAAGGTTTGGATATTTTTTACTAAATTCCAAAGAAAACACTTAAAAAGACTCCGAATAACTTATTATTCAAAAGAGATTTCTTCTACGATTTTCTTAGATGGATACTGACAAAAAAAAATGAACACAATCCAGAATCTTAAAATCATAAGAGAAGTTATTTGAAAAACTCAAATCAAAAGGAAACACTCGATAAAAAAAAGTGTAACATCCTCTCAACTACTACCCCAAAAAAATAAAAGACTGACAATTCGCACTTTAAATCGCTCCTAAATAAACTTATATACTCATATAGCCTACTCTATGAGCATTATTCAAATTTTGCGCCAAAGGCCACAGCTGGGCTAACTGATATCAGAAAGGCGGGGTACACAACCGAGAGTGAAGAGGTAACTTTTTATTTTAGTTTTACTTTAACTTATCCACAACCTCAAGAGACTAATCATTCACTCTACTTAAAAATTAATATAAACATCATGATACTGTTTACTCGTCAATAAAAGATCGACAATCCAAAGTGTAAACAAGAGACTATACCTAAGACAGACAATACGGGTCACATACCATTTTAGGACAAATCTGCCAGCTGAACACAGCGGCAATTTTGCAGTGTGTGTGTGTTTACGATCTGATGCTACCGGGAGGAGGAGGGGGGGTAAAATAAAATCCGCGAAACAATGCGAATTCCATTTCTATTATGGAATCCAGGACTAACCCATTCGGAGGTAAAGGACACCACGTCCCAAATCGACGGATATGGCTGTGTGGAGGAGGAGGAGGAGGAGGAGGCTTTAGATCACCTCCTTATTCCTTCATCCCTACGGGACGACATAATCAGAAATAGAACAGATATTAACGAATCAATGTATACTCACGTCTCCTCTCTCTCTTCCCTCTCCTCTCTCTCTCTCCAAAGAGCTCTGTCCACCTTGACAGCAAGAATCCCCGCTTAGCATATTCCAGGCTGTCAATCAGGGCGGACGCATGGCATATTTGGTCAAGCGATGATGAGATGACAAACCTCGGGGGCAGCAGCCAGGAGTGAGTGGGACCCTGACAGGGTTGTATCATCGAGCACAGTGATGGAAGGAAGAGTTTTTTTTTTTTTTTTCGTTTATTAACGCATTCCGATAAACAGGCTTACAAAAACATTTATTTATTATGAACACTTTCTAGTAAATAAGCTTACGAAATCAATTTTTTTTTTCTTGGTTTTCTTGTTTCATCCATTTTCCAGTAAATATGTTTACAATATATATATATATATGATATATATATATATCTTATATATATATATAATATATATATATATACATATATATATATATATATATATATATATATATATATATATATAGATATATACATACATATATATATATATATACATATAGTACATATATCTAGTATATGGGTCCGAATAGGACCGAAAGTACTCGGGGCCAACTCGTCATTTTTTTCCTTCGTGGCTAAAAAAAAACCTATTTATATATATATATATATATATATATATATATATATATATATATATATATATATATATATATATATTACACATACATACAGACACACGATTGATGAATATAACACTCGAAAAGGTTTTCGGCAATGTTAAAGCATGAGACCGATTCTAGAGGAGAGAGAGAGAGAGAGAGAGAGAGAGAGAGAGAGAGAGAGAGAGAGAGAGAGAGGCTGTCATGGAAGAGGGATAGAAGGGAAAGGAAAAGAAAGGGGATAGATAGAGGGAGTGGGGATGGGAATGGGGGTAGGGGTAGAGGACGGGGGAAGGGAGAGGGGGAGTCAGGTGTGGATTAATTAAGGAGCCAGTGAAGATTCATTAAGGGATGGCGTCGGTCTCATAGGTGATCTAAACTCTTCAAGAGTCCGTAACTAGAGCATTAATTACCTCCTCCATTATACACCGAGAGGCATCATCATCATCATCATCATCAACCTCATCATCAAGATGATGACGCCTCCTCAGATTCGGAGGCAGAAACACGGCAGTGCTTTCAGATGGAGACAATCAAATTTGCTGCTATTCCGTAATAAGAATAATAATAATTAATAATAATAATAATAATAATAATAATAATAATAATGCAATATCAACACATAATGGTTTTAGATTAAGTGAATAAAGTCTGCTGTCATGCATAAGAATACGTGTAGTAAAATTACACTACCCCACTACTACTACTACTACTACTACTACTAATTATTATTATTATCACTTATTATAAAAAAAACACAGCAGTACTTCTAAATAAAGGGATATTTGCTGACATTTCTACTGCGAATACTACTATATAATAATAATAATGATAATAATATAGTAATAATAATAATAATACGTGCAGCTACTTTTACCGTTACTTTTATATGACAATACCACATGAACACACAAATAATAAACACGAGACTTAATTAAACGTACAGACCAACTGCTCCAATAACCATCCATGATTGTAGTAAAAGCAGCCTCCGCTGTTCTGAAGAGACAACTGACAACAGTCAGCATGTGGATTTCAGTATAGTAGTATTAGTGTAGATTTTACAATGCTTACTATGAATGGAAGCAGATTATTATCAATATTATTAAGGTAGCGCCTACCTACCTCACTAACAATAAAATTAAAACTACAGTATTATTACTCCTACTGCTACTGCGGCTACTATTATATTTATCAGTATTCTTTCAAATGTGACTATATCTGAGGTAAACTACATGTGCGTGTAATATATATATATATATATATATATATATATATATATATATATATATATATATATATATATATATATATAAAGTCATATCACATTACCGTGATTCATATACATACATCGAGCTACAAATGTCCTTTAATATCTAATTCACTCTACCTCGGAATTAATATATTTTCATATGCTTAACCGAAGGGGAATTTTATTAGGCGATAATAGAATTGTCGGCGCCCAGGCGCGAACCCAGGACACAATACAAATCCAGGAACGTCAGTGAAGCTTTTACCCACTCCACCACCGCAAGAGAGAGAGAGAGAGAGAGAGAGAGACACGACTGTGGATGGAAAAAGAAAAAAGACGAAGAACCACGCGGATGATGGGAACTTCCTGTGATTTCCGCGGCCTGCGACCAAACTTCTGAGGAAACAGTCTGTCGGTCGGCCACTGACTAGTGACTGGCACGACTGAGAGAGGAACGAACCGAGTCCCGACCGACCACAAACCGACCGACCACCAGACGACGCTACAAACCCGCAACCATTATAATAGTGGGTGCGTAGGTTAAGGTCGCCATCATCTTCCTCACCTCCACCACGCATGCGCAGACGATCTCTCATCATTATCATCGTCATGGCTGCTGCCCTTCACATACATAGCGCAAGAGAGAACGTTATAGAAATGAGCAGGAAATTGGGAAACTTATACGTGGTGGACGGCGAGTGAAAATTAATTGAAAATAATGATTATTAGAAAAAAAGATTTGTAAACACAAACAAAAACAAACTACACTCAGAGCAATGACAGAAGAAATATATTTCTTGAGATATCAAGAAAGGAAAGGGACACTTACAAATTAACAAAAAGGAGGGGAAAAACAGGTAAAAAAAAAAGTAGGAAACGAATTTAAAAGAAATTTTGTTCCCAATTTAACAGAAATGGTGAAATTTTCAAAATCAAAGAAAATAATTTAAACGAAGACAACAAAAGAAACTACATTCAGAGCAATGGCAGAAGGAATAAATTACCTGCAAATATCAAGACCAAAAAAAATAGGGAAAAATAACAAAAAAAAAGGACGGATACAAAGAAGAATTACACTAAAATACAATTAAAAAAAAAATTTACAACAAAAGAGGAAAATAATTTTTAAAAGTAGGAAAATAATCTAATACGAAAATAATAAGTACAGCATTCAGAACAAAGACAGAATTAATAAATTATTGTCAATAAGTCAAATAAATAAAATATTACAAAATAACAAAAAAGGAAAATAAAAAAGTAGAAAATAGTTTAAAACCAAAACAATATTTGGAACTATATTTGGGGCAAAGACGGAATGACAGAAGAAATAAATGATCTAAATAAGCCAAGAAAGGAAAAATATTTGACAAATAAAAAAAAAGCTGGAAAATTTAAAATATGGTGACATGAAACAACAAAGAAAAGAATAAATGAAAAAACGAAAATAATTAAATACACACCATGCAAATACAGTCTTCATATCATAAACAGAACGGATAAAAATTGACGAGCGAAAAGTCACAAAGAAAATTCAAACGAGCAATAACAAAAAGTAAAAATAAGAAAACAGAATATGAAACGACTAGAACAACCTCGCTCCCAACACATTTCATTAGCAGCCGACAACTACTTGTAACACTGCGTGAAACACTCACGCTATGATGATGATGATGATAATGGTGATATATCGAATGACAGCCCTATCTCCATAATCACTATACATTTATTCATAGGATAGTGATGGCTCTTAATACTCCATAACAATCTCCACAATTGTTACAATTTTCACAAGGCGACTGGTGGTTTTAATATCCCCCAAAACAATAGAAGAGTATTTGCCATTTAATAGTAAATATAAAAAAACAAATACACTTTTAATGCAACATTAGGGAAGAGAGAGAGAGAGAGAGAGAGAGAGAGAGAGAGAGAGAGAGAGAGAGAGAGAACTGATCGTCAAAATGATACCGTCCAATGAACAGAATGGGGTAAACACACTCCAAACTTGAAAAAAAAAAAAAAAAAAAAAAAATCTTCTCTTAAACCGTTGGTTGCGCGATTAGCGATCTTGAGCAACGCTGGGTATGGTCAGATCATGGACAGATGACCAAGACATATCAGATGATGTAGGCACATATATATCTACAAGTCCCTTGAACATCTAGTGCAGTAAATACTCAATATACGTGTAAAGCTACAGATGTCCTTTAATATCTAATTCGCTCAACCTCGGAATTATTAATTTATTTTCACATATGTTAACCCAAAAAGGAAATTTTTAGTTAATGACTCTCCTGTCCAAGGAAAGTTTTAGTTAAAATCAAATTCGAGGGCCATTTCCAAAGGGGTCATAATCCCTCTTTTTCATACCCCCCAGTTTAATAAATCACACGAACGCCATAGAAATCCACATTTCTTGAGCGATGCCTAGTTATAAGTAAGAAGTAAGATATTTGACAAGTATCTTCTCATGTTTACCTTCACGTTTTCTTTACTATGGTCCTGTTACCTCTTTCAAGTACCATCACTTACCTGAAAAAGAAAAATCAAGATTAGTTTACACGTGTAAGGTTTAAGGCAACGTTGACGTAATAATATTGGTCAAAATACAGGAAAATAAAATTCAAAATTAATCTATTTATGAGGAACAAGGTTCAAATATAAAGTAACTGGTACAATAAACGTATTATGGAAAATAACAAAACTACACCAAACAAATCAAGAAAACCCCCTTGCAAAAAATCTAGGGGACTAGTTATACAAAATCAGTATCACATTCTAACAATAAAATTTATAGAATTGAGCGTTTTTCTTTGATTTGGAAAAAAAGAAGCATAGCATCAACTCCTTTTTTGGGGGGGAGGGATGATAGGACGGGAGGGGAGGGGGAGGCATTTGCAAAGTGACGAGATTTTACAGATCTAAGCCCATGCAAAGTCTCTCTTATAGTTTTCAAAAAAAGGAAAAAAAAAATAGATATATAATATATATATATATATATATATATATGTATATAGATATATATATATATATATATATATATATATATATATAATGGTATATATCATATATATATATATAGATATATATATATATATTATTTTTAGGGGGAGGGGAATGAAGGAAGAACATTTGCAAAATTGACAACGTTCGTAATGGATGGCGGGTGGGGGGGGGGGGGGGGGGGGGGAGGAGGGAGAGCATGCCTATCAATGGTGTAGGAACATGTCTTCCTGAGACTTCATCCGAAGTGTATTTCTTAATACCTTTACAAATGCTGTTAATCGGTCGCTCAGTGCGCCCGAACAACACTCCTATGTAATACGGCATTCCGTTCCCATGGATGCCCATACCCAGTACCCACTCATACCAATAGCATTCCTTGCATTCGACGGATAAGAGATCCAGAGCGCATATACATATATACCCATGGCTGGGATGAATACCATCACACAACCATGGAATCTACTGTATGTCCAGTGGTTGTAGTTGGTCTTATTCTCTTTTTGTAGTGGAGGAACCCCGTTCGCTCTGACACCCTTTCGGTGCCTACCTTTCTCTCTCTCTCTCTCTCTCTACTCTCTCTCTCTCTCTCTCTCTCTCCAGCATGGGATGGGATCTGAGGCGGAAGGGCCCGTGGGACTTACAACTAATATCCCTACAAATACAGACCCCCACAACCCACAGCCCCAAAGGAGCCCCTCCCCCCTCCCCCGCCCCCAGCCCCCAGCAAGCAACAAACACCCCCTTCCCCTCCCAATATCCCAACCCATAGAACAGGCACCCCCTACCACCACCACCACCACCTGAATCCTGAAGACCACACCAGAGGCTTATTCATTTGCTCAATTCGCCCGAGCACGGAGTAATTTCTTCCTCCGAGGCGCTTTTGAAATTAATAGGATTATGCGGCTAATTATTCTAAAAGACAACAAAGCAGTCGGGTTACGTAAGACTATCAAACCAGAATGTGAATTGGCGTGATTACGCTGTCATTAGATTGTACAATACTTTATAGGATTCCCTAATCATAAAGAGAAAAATATTAGGGGTGCTTTTTTAATAAAACAGAAAATCATGTTCATGAAATAAAGACAACAACTAATACTTTTAAACATAATAGAGACAATATCCTGATAAACAAAGCTTGTGTTGACATAATTAAATATTACACAATGAGACCACAACAATAATGAAATGACTATCGACTCTAACTTTATATGTTACTAGCCGAGCAATGACTCAGGATCGTACAAGTGTGAATGGGAAACCTTATGAGAGTCGCACGCGCATGCGCACATGCAAGCAATCCGTGCCGAGATAATGCCCCCCCCCCCCCCCCCCAAGAGCAGGCAATACCAGCGGACCAAATCTAATCTAGCCACAAACACACACCTTGTCTTTCATCTCCCACCTGGCAGAGGTATCCTACCTACCAAGGACTTTGTATCGTATCCTCGAGAGGTCCTTCGACTCATCCAAGGGCTTCCGCTAAACACATTGCGTCCATAGCCAGCGGAAGATCGCGGAAGACCCGGGGCAAAACCGCACAGGATAACGATTTTATGAAGCGTAACGTTCAAGGGATCACACAAAAATATCCTCGTGGAGGGAGTCTACCATACTCTAGTCAAGGAAGTCTACCATACTCTAGTAAAGAGTCTACCATACTCTAGTAGTAAAGAGTCTACCATACTCTAGCGAAGGTAGCCTATCATACTCTCATGAAGAGTCTACCATATAGTAAAGGAGTCTACCATATTCTAGCGAAGGGATTCTACCATATTCGCATGAAGAATCCACCATACTCTAGTGTAGTGAAGGGAGTCTACCATACTCTCATGAAGAACTCTTACCATAAACCTCTATAGTGAAGGGATCTTTATCGTGGTAGGGAGTGTTAGATAGAAACCTAGTGAAGGGAATTCTAAAATCCACACACCATACTCTCTTGAAGGACTTCCCTACCCAGTGAATTATGAAATAAAGGTTCCACCGGTTCTCTCTCGAAATGGGCGTCTTCCACTCGACAGTCCTCTACAACAAGCGAAAGAGACGCATGAATTGCGAGGAGGGGGCGGGGGCGGCATGTGTATTTTTTACCCAAAGGAAGCAGGACCCTCTTCTCGTCCAACAA
>NC_087218.1:30132575-30167575 GCF_015104395.2 Macrobrachium nipponense | reverse complement strand
AGAGGATAACCATATAATGATTTATTATTATAATTATTAATATATATGGAACAAGACAATTAATATCATGGTGTTTATTTGTAATACGCAACAGAAAGTAATAGGAAATAGTGCCAAAAAATAAAGAGAGATCAGCTATTAGAAAATACTAGGAAAATTAAAAAATATAGAAATAAATAAAAATGTAATTAAATCATTAAAACGCACGGAGAAGTGTTTTGGGGAAGTAATGCACTGCATCTTCGCTTGAACTTTTGAAGCTCTAATTGCACAATATCCACAGGGAGTCTGAGTATAAGGACAGTATAAGTAAGGTTCAAGTCATTCATGGAAGATCCAGCTGGAAGGTAATTCATCAGATTCGTCAGAAATACCGACTGTGAAGATGATTTAGAAATGGGAAATTTCATCAGCAATCTAACGGTCAGTCTTTAACAAACAAACACACAATCCACAGGATAAATAAAAAGATATATTTTCATAGATTAAATAACTGATTAATTCATCAAATGCAGAAGGAAAATAACCCGTATATAATGCATGAGAGATAATCTTCATAATTTCTTTAAGATTCAGTATGTATCTATCAAGTTACACATTTGTGATGATTACAGTAATTAATATTATCAATCAGCTTTGGTTTTTTTTAATGAACGAAAAAAATATTAGTAAGAAGCGGAATTTGAATTTTAGGCCAAATGCCAAGCGCTGGGACTTCTAAGGTCATTCAGCGCTAAAAGGGAAACTGAAAGTAAAAAGTTTTTAATGATGTAATAGGAGGAAGCCCTCGCAGTTGCACTGTGAAACAATTGTTAAGAGAGAGTGGAGAGTAAGGTCGAAGAAAGAACTGAGGTCAAGTAGAGAAAAAGAAAGGGTTTGTAACTAGAGGTCGAAGGGACGATGCAAAGGGCTTTAAGGAATGCCTACAGTGCACCGTGTGAGATGCACTGACGTTAGTACTATCCCCCTGTGGTGTAAAATACAAGTAACACAAGTTAAACGAAAAGGAAGAAGGAGGCGTAGCAACAACGACTACTGCTACGCTGAAAAGCAAAATGCACGTAATAACAGCGAACTAAACAAACATGGTGGATGGAGACATTGCCAAATGAAGTTCGGGGGAAGTTCAAGAGCCCCCTCCCCAAAGTTGTGTCTCGAACCAGACAATGGATACCAATAACGCAAACGGGAGGGCACGGAGGTAAGGGGGGGGGGGGGGCGGTTAAGGGGACCCGGAATGCGGGGAAATGGGCCTGAAGAAAGAGGAAAGAGAAGAAAGTCTAAAGAGGAGGTCGAAACTTTTCGAGTATTGTCTTTCTCAAGGATCAGAGACGAGAGGAAGTTATAGAAAGGACGGTGGTATCAGAATAGATCCTTCGGGGACTGAAAAGGACCTGGGAAGGGGTAAGATGGAGGATGGGAAGGGGGAAGGGCGAGGGAGGGGGGTTAAGATGGTCTCTAAAGAGAAGAGGAACAAATTTGCTAATGACCTGACTTCGACATAACTGAAGGTCCTTCTTTTCCTTTTCATACTTCAGTGGATAAGAAGGGAAAAGATGAGAAGATGGAAGATGGTTAAAACAGAGAGAGAGAAGAGAGAGAGAGAGAGAGAGAGATCGAGAGAGAGAGAGAGAGAGAACGCAATGTGGATGAATCACACCACATGCTGGTCTTTAGGTAATTATTCCCTCATTTTTAAAAGGTATTATGTATGCGCAGACTAATTACTTACAATTATTAAAGGATAAAAGGACAATGGCTATGTCTCGCTCCCCCCCCTCCCCCCGCGTCCCACGCGATAATTATAATATATATATATATTCCCCCGCGATAAATATATATATATATATATATAGATATATAATAATATATATATATATGTATGTATATATATATATATATATATATATATATATATATATGTATAATAATGTATATATCATGTAAATATATGTAATATATATATATATATTTATATATATATATATATATATATATATGATACAGTAAGACCCACTGAAACTAGGGTTTTCATGAAATCCCGGAAATTTTCAGGGAATTTGTGAAACCGCCAATTCACCCAGGATCATTTGATCTCCGAGGGTCTAGTACTAAACACGTCGAAACACATTTGATCCCCTGAGGGGTCAGTACTAAACAACGCGAAACAGTGTAGATGAATCACTGCTTCGCCATGTTTTATACTGGCCTATCGGAAATCAATGTCACTAAATAAATTGGAAATTTCGCGAAGTCCCTGAAATTTTCAGGGATTTTGTGAAATCAGTGGTTTCACAATCTTACTGTAAACATATTAAACATATGTAATTATATATTTTGGGAAGGGCGGCCCACACAACTTCGGATAGAGTTTTGTGGTGGAAATAATGTAGATTAAAGGTTTAGCTCCAGGTATATATACCTTGGTTCAGCTAACCACTATCGAGTTTTATATTTTGGAGGTAACCTTTTTTCTCTTCCTTTATATATATATTATATATATATATATATATATATATATATATATATATATATATACATATATATATATACATATATATACATACATACATACACACACATATATATAATATATATATATATACTATATATATATATTACGTATGTATAATATAATATAAAGGAAGAGCAAAGAATGGTCTACCTCTAAAATATAAAACTCGATAGTGGTTAGCTGAACTTTAATCTACATTATATCCACCACAAAACTCCATCCGAAGTTGTGCGCGGCGGCCTTCCCAAAATTAAGGTTAAGGAACAGCAGCACAAACACACACACACGAACGCACACAGCATCCATACCAGCCACAAGCACGCTAGAGGTAATTAAACTTGAGGCATAGGGGGACAAGCCAATTCCCATTAATAATGCCTACGCCGTGCAGCACGTCCAGAGAGAGAGAGAGGAGAGAGAGAGAGAGAGAGAGAGAGAGAGAGAGAGAGAGACTATCAACAAGATAACAGAGCAGAATACAAATGAATTGTTATTTTAATAACAATATCACATCATAAAATTATTTTGATTCACTTATGAATGAACACAGTAATAATACGCCTTAATGACGTCAAGTTATTTTCACTCATGACTGATTGAGTGCAGTGATGATTTAGTCATAATATACAGTCATAATATATTTTCGTATACTGTCAAATCATAGTCATAATATGCTGTAATAGTCATATTATACATTAACTTTCACAAAAAAAAAATCCTTTTCTCTCCGAACTTCAAAATATGATTCATTCAACCAGCTGACTGACCGACCTCTGAGTGACCTTTTGTAGGTTCCAGTGACAGGAACCTCTGACCTTTGTCTATTGTAGTCATTCTGGGACACCGGCGAGAGTGACGTGCCCGAAATTTCATTTCTAAATCCTTACGTCTGCTGTTCTCCTTTGAAGGAAAAAGTCGGTTTGCTCTTCATGAGTTTCGTACATGCACAGTATTTGACACATTATTTGCGCTGCTACTGTCCTTCTTGGGTTTAATAAATATGCAGCAAGTACATGTAAGTATTATACGCATTAGTTGGTACTATCCTTCTCGAGTTTCATACATGTACATCATGTATAAGCATGTATGATACATATCAGCTGCTACTGGCCTACTGAGTTCCAAACATATGAAGTATCTATATGTATGTATTTTGCACAATAGTTGCTATTGTCCTTCTTAAGTTTCATATATACAAGCAATGCGTGTATTCTACACCTTAGTTGCTACTGTCCTTAAGTTCCATACAAATGCAGTATGTATGTGCGTGTATCTAACATATCAGTTGCTACTCTCCTTCTCGAGTTTCATACATATGTTGTCTGCATAAGCGTTCATATTACACTTAAGCTTTCACTGTCCTTCCAAAATTTCATACATTTGTTGTATGAAACTGACAACCTATGTATGATGCCAGTAGTGCGTGTACTTTTACACATCAGTTGCTACTGGACTAACCGGATTTCACACATATGCAACATACTGGTAAGCGTATTTTACACACGTACAGTACCAGAAATATAACCTAAGGCACAGTACACAGTAGCGTAAAGACTAATAGTACGTTTACCTTTTGACACGGGGAGAAATTGGGTTGTTCTTCATCCGCTGAGAAGCGAATGGCTTACTCTCTCACGTGAACAAAATGCTCGTGAACGGAGCTGGATATTTCAGGAGCTGGAGAGAGAGAGAGAGAGAGAGAGAGAGAGAGAGAGAGAGACTCCCAAAACCCCTATATGTTTGATGATGAATTCGAGGAGAGGCGGGGGGAGGGAGGGGGGCCTTTATACCCCCCACGAGTATTAGTTACGGCGTCGTCTGACATTATTGGCTCGAGATTAGAGGGCGAGCGGGTTAAAGGGAGAGCGCCTTCCCCCTTTGTCCGAAGTATTATTAGTTATTAACGGACCTCTGCCGAAACATGGTTTTGGGCTTACGCTCAAAGGCCTCGTATGATACGGCGAAGGGCTCCTGTAGTACACGGCGCGCTCCCTCGTAGGGTGGAGGGGGGGGGGGGGGGGGGGGGGGGCGGGGGGGGGGGGGGGGGGGGGGGGAGATATCTGCTACTGATGATTCTTCGAAAACCCAAAATTTTCAAGAATTTATGTTTTATCTGAAAACGTTACAAGTTTCATTTCATTTTTTAGTTTATAATTCTTACTCCTTTTTAATTTCTTGTTTTATAATTCTTAATCTTAATTCATTTTCATTTCATAATTTATACTTTTAATTTTTAATTTCAGAATTTTTAACTAATTTTTCTAGTTTCATAACTTTAATTCTTATTTAATTTTTTCCCCACAATTTTTATTATTTATTTTTTCATTTCACATCTTATATTCTTATTTGATTTTTCATTCTACAATTTTTATTATTATTTTATTCAGTTTCATAAAGGCAGATACCAGCGTACAGAGCCACCCGCTCCCTTTTATTATAAAGCATAAAGCATATTTGAAAAGCCTTGACGATTCGGCCCAATGATAAATTTATCGCTCGACCTCCGTCCGAATATTTAGTTATTACGCGGCTCGACCACTGGAGAACTTAGCCCTCAGAGTTGACTGTTATAACATTTATAGGCTGTCTTGCTTTTTATCTTGTATACACACAAACGCACACAATACGCATACACTGGAATATATATATATATATATATATATATAATATAATATATATATATATGTATGTATGTATATAATAATATATATATATGAATAATTATCACATCGAACCGTGATCCATTTATATATCAATTCAAGCTACAAAGTCCTTTAATATCTAAATTCACTTTACCTCCCAAATGATATATTTTCATATATGTACCGAAGGGGAATTTTTTAATTGATAATAATTTCGTCCCCCCATGGGATCGAACCACCGTCCAAGTGGACGGGGACGAAATCAGGACAGTCAGTGACGCTATCCAATCAGCCAACAGAGACGCTATAAGTTCATATCGATTCTGACCTTACAAATCACCCTCGATCTGGGAGCTTTCGTAATTAGAATCGATATGAAACCCCGTCTACCATGTTGGCCAATTCGAGCGTTTGACAGCACGTAGCCTTTTGTTATGAATAATTATCACATCGAACCGTGATCCATTTATTATCAATTCCAAAAAAAATTCCCCTTCGGTACATATATGAAAAAATATATCATTTGGGATTTGGAGGTAAAAGTGAATTTAGATATTAAAGGACATTTGTAGCTTGAATTGAGATATAAATGGATCACGGTTCGATGTGATAATTATTCATAACAAAAGGCTACGTGCTGTCAAACGCTTGAATTGGCCAACATGGTAGACGGGGTTTCATATCGATTCTAATTACGAAAGCTCCCAGATCGAGGGTGATTTGTGAAGGTCAGAATCGATATGCAACTTATAGCGTCTCTGTTGGCTGATTGGATAGCGTCACTGACTGTCCTGATTTCGTCCCCGTCCACTTGGACGGTGGTTCGATCCCATGGGGGGACGAAATTTATTATCAATTAAAAAATTCCCCTTCGGTACATATGATGAAAATATCATTTGGGAGGTAAAGTGAATTTAGATATTAAAGGACATTTGTAGCTTGAATTGATATATTAAATGGATCACGGTTCGATGTGATATTATTCATAACAAAAGGCTACGTGCTGTCAAACGCTCGAATTGGCCAACATGGTAGACGGGGTTTCATATCGATTCTAATTACGAAAGCTCCCAGATCGAGGGTGATTTGTAAGGTCAGAATCGATATGAACTTATAGCGTCTCTGTTGGCTGATTGGATAGCGTCACTGACTGTCCTGATTTCGTCCCTGTCCACTTGGACGGTGGTTCGATCCCATGGGGGGACGAACAAATTATTATCAATTAAAACAATTCCCCTTCGGTACATATATGAAAATATATCATTTGGGAGGTAAAGTGAATTTAGATATTAAAGGACATTTGTAGCTTGAATTGATATATAAATGGATCACGGTTCGATGTGATAATTATTCATAACAAAAGGCTACGTGCTGTCAAACGCTCGAATTGGCCAACATGGTAGACGGGGTTTCATATTCGATTCTAATTACGAAAGCTCCCAGATCGAGGGTGATTTGTCAAGGTCAGAATTCAACGATATGAACTTATAGCGTCTCTGTTGGCTGATTGGATAGCGTCACTGACTGTCCTGATTTCGTCCCCAGTCCACTTGGACGGTGGGGTTCGATACCCATGGGGGACGAAATTATTATCAATTAAAAAATTCCCCTTCGGTACATATATGAAAATATATCATTTGGGAGGTAAAGTGAATTTAGATATTAAAGGACATTTGTAGCTTGAATTGAAATATATATATATATATATAGATATATATATATATATATATATATATATATATACAGTATATGTGTGTATACAAGTGTAGCATATTCGTTATGTACCTTGTCCCCAAATGGGGTAGTTCCAGAGAGTGCTATCATACATACACACACACAAAACTAATAACAGGGTGGAGGCTATAACAAGTCAGCAAAACTATTCTCCCGAATTAAATTACCTTTGAAAGAGTAGAGAGGGACCGGGGATGGTGGAGGCTCGGGGGGAGGGGGAGAAAAAAGAAGAGGAGGTTTGGGAGAGGATGGGAAGGAAGGAAGAGGGAGGGAGGGGATAGGAAGAAAGGGCATGGGAGAGAATTTCACCCATATCGAGGACCCAAGTATGCCAAACCTTTCCGTCCAATCTTTGTCTAATTCTTTAATTCCCTTTTTTTCTTTTTTTTTTTTTTTTTTTCTTTTTTTTTTGGAGAGAAAGAGAGAGAGACATCGGTTGACCGAATGCTCCACGAAGAGTTACGGGACTTTCTAAAGCGACCTACGACTTAAAAAAAGAAAGAAAAAAAAACGCTATAATTCGCTACTGCCTCAGAGCACTTCTGGTATCTTTGCTGTCATCGGTGGAACAATGGAAGCTGGAACAAATGAAATAGTTCCAGAAAGTACTAATCAAATACATCATGGACAAACGACGATTAAAAAAAAAAAGGTTGGGGGAGGGGGGTTCCCACTATAATTCGCTACTGCCTCAGAGCACTTCTGGTATCCTTTGCTGTCATTGGTGGAATAACGGAAGCTGGAACAAATGGAATTGCTCCAAGAAATACTAAATAAATGAAACCTGGACAAGCGAAGAAAAATCCTCCCGGAATTACTTCGTGATGCAGCTTGGAACAAAAGGCTGCTATAAGAAGAATCTTAAAAGTATCTGAGTCATAAACCAGAACTGAAGATGAACATGTCCTGAAAAACAATAAAGACAAATTTAAAATGGAGGAAAAAACTACAGGGATCAAAATTGGAGCTAAACGCGTCAATAAAATTACACTGTGGAGTATTTTTTTATAAAACTGAACTAAACAAAATGGCTACACTTAGAAAAATCCAGGTAGTATTTAATAAATCAGAAATGGTACACGAAATTAAAATAAATTCAAGAAGTAATCGGTTAACGAAAACTCGAAAGTGAAAGCAATAAGTTTCCACTTAAATAGATAAATGAAAACTGAACAAAGTCCAAAAAAAGTCCAACAAGAAACATCTTTCATTTCATATAAAATATTACACGAAAATTAATATACACATGAAAATTGAGTGAAAATGTCTCGGCTGAATTCTCAGTTTTCTCACATTTTTTAGGATTACTTCATAAATCGTCTATATCTCATAAGTCGTGAATATCTCACCTGTAAATAATGAGAAATCAATCAACTGTCTAGAATAGAACTAGATAACAGCGAATGAATCTCTCTCTCTCTCTCTCTCTCTCTCTCTCCATAATTCGTAACTTGTATGAAACTGTCTAGAAGTTTGCACTCTCTCTCTCTCTCTCTCTCTCTCTCTGTACAATTCTTAGTTTGTATGGTCTGAAACTCCCTGCCTGGAAGTTAGTCTCTCTCTCTCTCTCTCTCTCTCTCTCTCTCTGTAGGACGGGAGTGACAATGACGCTAACTCTGCAGGAATGCCCCTGGCATAAACATCGCGGTTTAATTTAGCAATGAAGAATTGTTTGACAGTCGGTGTTCTCATATGTCGATGGTTTATCGACGCTGAAAAAAAAAGAAGAAATGAGCTGTAATTGTTTGGGTCTGGTTTTTAGTCCCCGAAAATTTATGTGGAGTTTTAAAAAAAATGTAACAAAATTTTTGGATAGACGGTACTCCTCTCAGATGTGAATTGAAATTCCCTTCAGTCTCGCCCCCGTAGGTGAATAGTGCCGTCAGTGCACATCACACGGTGCACTGTAGGCATTACTTAGGGTTCTTTGCAGCCCCTTATTTTTTTTCTTTTTTCGTTTTTTTTGCTGTACCCGGTTCACATTATCTTTCTTCCATGTAATTATCCAGCCCCTCCTCGCGATTGTTTCAACTTTACTTTCAAGGCTGAATGACCTCATAGCTCCCAGCCTGTGACTTAAATCTAATATTCCAATTCGGACTCATTGTAACAGTTCTGGTGACATTCCAAAGATAATTCAGGTGTTGCAAGGAACATTAAACTATTAACATCTTTTCCAAACATGAGATTGACCTATTGCAGAAGTACCTCCTACTTTAACAAGACCACAAAATTATCTTGAAATTTATAAGTACATTCATAAACAGATGACATCCGATACCAGGAGATTAAGCAAACCACTACCAAAAGGTATCACAGACAAGAAAGAAACCAGAAACAAATTGAGTATAGAATTAAACAGAGTTGTTCCAAGACCTTCAGCGAAATTCTCGACGGGTGATGGTTGGGTATTTACTGTTTGGATAATCTTCTGAACTCTCTCTCTCTCCTCTCTCTCAAACAGAATGCATGCACGCAAGCACGGATCCCGACGAAAACACCCTCCAAACACAAAAGTTCATAAGTAATACTTTACCTGCCAAACTTAATTTGACAAGAGGACTCCTTATCGAAATGTCCCATCTACTTCCTTCACGCACTGCCTCTCTCTCCCTCTCTTCTCGCCGATCCCCCGCCCCAAGCCCAGCCCACTCACCCCCCAACGAGACCCAATCAGCTTATCTCTTGGGCCCTTTCTTTCACCTAGGACCCCATTATCCCCCAGACAGCTCTTGGCTAGCTAGTTAGCTCTTAGCTCTTTGAGGAGAAACCAAAGGTTTCAGACGCATTCGAATCCTTGGCTTTACCACAGTACCGGCTCCCCTACGGCTCATTCGAAGCAATTACCCCCTCTACTTACAGCATGGGCTAAGTGATTCCCTCTCGTTCTCGAAATGATGTAAGACTTCGAAATTCAATGCAATAACTCAACCCCGCAGCCGTTGTTGGCTTCCATATCCAGCCAAACATCCTACCGAACCCCCTTTTTGCCTTGGATTCCTCGATTAATAGGAAAAGGGAGGGGTAGGGTTTAATGAGCGAGGAGTTGAGTGAGGGAGGAGGAGGAGGAGGAGGAGGAGGAGGAGGAGGAGGAGGAGGGGGAGGGCTGGCTGAGGAAATTTGACATCCATCTCATTGGGTCTTGAGGGCAGTGCAATGCGAAGAAGAACCAGAGGACGACTAGGTCTGCGGCCTTCTTGCAATACTAGTAACTCTAATATCAGTGAACCTCCTCATCCAACGACACTTCTCTCCCCCTTCCCTTCCGCCCCACCCCCATATACCCCTTCCCTCAATAAGTGCAACATCTTCCTAAATCAAAGGTACTACTTACACCGTCATATCCTACAAAGCTATCTTCATACATCGGGGGCGCAATTTTCCATAATTATACATCGCCACTACAAGCAATGGCGATGTCTTCCACCACCACCGCCGCCAAACTCTTCCACCTCCCTTCGCTCTCCTCTTCTCTCTTCTTCTCCAACGAGAAGAAGAAGAAGAAGACGAAGAAGAAGACGACGACGAAGAGGAGGAGGAGGAGGAGGAGGAGGAGAAGTCAGTGTGAACAAAGTGTCGAGAGCCTCGAGACCAGGTATTATCCTCTCCTTGTCCAGATGGAAACAAAAAGTGGTTCTTGCTTATCGCCGCCTCCTCCTTTGCAACGAAGGAGGAGGAGGAGGAGGAACCTGGGATGCTGGCTAGACGCACACAAACACCTCTCCTCTCTCTCTCTCTCTCTCTCTATCTCTCTCTCTCTCTCTCTCTCTCTCTCTCTCAAGCGCCATCAGGACGCCAATTCCTCCATTACCTCGTGGAACGTTCGTTCTGATTTTACTCGGACAACAGATGACGACGGTCCTCATGTGTAAGTTTTCTTATATAGTGTGTGTGTGTTATTAATATATATATATATATATATATATATATATATATAGATATATATATAGATTATATATATATATATATATATATATATATATATATATATATTATATATATATATATATATATATATATATACACCCATATATATCTACACATACAAATATATATATATATTTAATATATATATAGTTAATTATTATATATATATATATATATATAATATATCTGAATGATAGTTCTATCCAGTGTATAAATGGTGAAGTATAGTCTCAATTCAATGTAAGCAGTGATAACTTCCACTCTTGAGCCGAAGCGCTGAAGAGTAATTTCTATTCAGTGTGCAGAAGACATTGAGCAACTACTATACTATGTAAACATTATTATTACCTTCGTTCACTTATCTACTACATGCACGCATATAAATGATGCCATACAACATAAACATAATTTATACTTTAAATAATTACGTGTACTCACGATAAATCATCACGAGATTCATTGCTATGATGACTCAAATTTATAACAAAGAACATTATCGAAACACTCGTCTTACTTTATGCTAAATACAAATACCTGGAATTAACACAAAATGGAGTAGGTACCTAAGAGGTAGATCCAATAAGCTAGGCGAAAATGAACGAACAAAAACACACACAAAACTACTTCAAAATATAAAGGATGGGACATGAATTTTATTTCAAAAGGTCATTTGACATCTAAGATAATATTTAGGAGGTACATCAGATCACTGTAGTTTCAGAATATGCGTCATAATACCTTGCGCAACTGTAATGTTTACCGAGTAATACCTACATGGGTAATGATATAAATATATATATATATATATATATATATATATATATATATATATATATATATATAAGGGCATTTTATTTATGCATTCATCACGTTCCATATCTTCGTGAATCCGTTATATAATATAATTAATATATATAGAAAGATATATATATATATATCTATATAGATATATATATAATATATATATATATATATCTAATAATATTATTAATTAACCACAACCAAACCAACTGAATACCATATAATAGAAATATATGATATATATTTCATAATTTCTTCATTTTGAGGCTCCATTAAATTTAATTTTCCTTGCCACAAATCCGCCGTGAATTTTCCAATTCCTGTCTACATTGCCAGCTTGAAAATGTCCTTCAACCGAAGACACCGCCACATCGTAAAAAGCCACCATAGATACGATCTGCAAGGGATTACCATAAGCCACAAAGCAAATTCTACTACTACTACTACTACTAAGCTTAGCCAAATCCCCAAAGACAAGATAGTAGGAGAGAAGACTTACACATTTTGATTTGATAACCTTGAGACATTGTAAAGTATGTTTCAATGCTCTTTCCTGTAAGAGCCTTGGCTAACTTTAATGAGAGAGAGAGAGAGAGAGAGAGAGAGAGAGAGAGAGAGAGAGAGAGAGAGAGAGAGAGAGACCTAAGCGCCCAGTCGCCGCACCTGCCTTATAGAATACCAAGTATTGCCGAAACGTACAACGAACATAGCGGTCCGATGCAGGCTACAATGTGCCATACTGAATCCCTAAATTCAATGGCATTAAAAAAACTATCCCTATAGCGACCAATTCCAACAACAAGCATTTTCTTCAAAATCAAAATATAATTTCAAATTAGAAACTAAGTCAGCAATTTACCTTTCAAGAACCTCCGTATCTTATATAATGGTGATTCACAAATGATGACTTCAGAAAGTTCCTTTCCAAGAAATGTGACTACAGAAATTCCTCTTAGAGGAAACCGCCTATTTTATAAATGGCAGTTCGCAAATAACGCCTATTATTGCAACGAAATTTCTCTTTCAAGAAGTCACCTATTTTATAAAGGCTCATTTACAAATTCTGACTGCTAGCGCAAACGACCTTCCGAGCATTCAGAGGTTAGATGAAAAGGATCGAGGCATTTTATTATTAAAATCTTTACATACAGCATGCCACTGGGCATGACAGCCTTCTGCCCACATGCTAGCTTCTGAACGTCAGCCTGAGAAGGCGTAGGTGTCTCAGATACTCATGATCACTCCCCTACTTTATTCTCGCGGCTGCTGGCGCGGAATGCTGCGGATTTTGACTGCGAGTTGTGTGTATGAGAGAGAGAGAGAGAGAGAGAGAGAGAGAGAGAGAGAGAGAGAGAGAGAGAGAGAGAGATGTCGAAATGTTAAATCAGAAAGAGTAAGGGAGATAGGAGACATGTCAAAATGTCAAATTACAAACAGAGAGAGAGAGAGAGAGAGAGAGAGAGAGACTAAATACGGAAGGACCTCATTGAGGTCAGATAGTGAGCTTTTTCGTAAATCCTAATCAGAAAACACTAAATTAGTCATCATTAATCCCATCCAAGTAAATGAGCGAAATGAAAGGCCATATTCTACAAAGCGAAAAAAACACGACCATTATCTCAAATTTCGGCTCATCTGCCAACGGAATTGGCGCTCGCTAAAATCGTCAAATTGCTGACCAGACGAAATGTTACTTAACCTTACAGATCGAAAATATGATATCTAAGGACTTATTATTATCATTACATGGGTGTTCCCATGGAATTACCAACCTATTATTACTATTATTATTATTATTGACATGGGTGACCAGTTTAAGCCCTGAACTTAACACCCTATTATTATTATTATTATTATTTAAAAATACTCATAGTACTATGAGTCTTGAAATGAAAAAATTAATCCAGTTATGAATGAATACAAATAAATTAATTTTCATATATATTTATACTCATAATAACTATGGACTTATTTCTCAATCATCATTATTAATAATAATATTTATTATTAATTATTATTATTATTTTATTATCATCATCAACAAAGTAAATATTCATAGGAAATGTACCAAAACAATGAACTAATACTAACCGATCTTCAATGCAATTCTGAGGCAACATTTACTGGAAAACGATTCAAGAGAACACATTTTCCATTCCATATTTATGGTGAATTATCTCTTCTCTCTAAATGTTTACTACAAGGTTTAATTTGACGAATAATAATCGTGCAAAATACCACCAGGCTATTTTTATCCTCCGACTGTAATACGCAGGCGCCACCGCTCACAGTATTAATAAGCGGCGGCAATAATAATAATAATAATAATAATAATAATAATAATAATAATAATAATAATGGAAAACAAAGCCACCGTTATGCATAGGTAAATATATATCTAAATATAAATCTCTACAGAGAGCTTTCGGGAATCTGTTCGATTCAACTTTTTCAGTATCATAATAAATAATAATAATAACAATAATGACACTAGGCACGATCCCGAGATCCCTGAAAGGAACCTGGAAAAACTAGATGCCGAAGTAGCTCCAGGACTCATGCAGAAGAGTGTGCTCCTACAAACAGCGCACGTAGTAAGAAAGGTGATGGACTCCTAAGGAGGCAGGATGCAACCCGGAACCCGGAAACCCACACTATAAAAACCAGCACCCAGTCGAATAGGATGACTGTGACAGAAAAAAAAATTAATATAATTCACAATCTCGTGAAAAATAGTTGTTCGATAAAAATCTTCAATTACATCGTTATATAATTTACTATAGAATTTGCGGACTTGTATTACATGATAATAATAATAATAATAATAATAATAATAATAATAATAATAATATAATAATATAATAATAATAACATCCAGAGAGAAGTCACACAGTTTACAATATCATGTGACGCCCCCAGGACAAAAGAGACCTTGTTATTTCATGCATATGAAGTTACTAGTCACGTGTCAGCCAGTGTTCCTGCATACGTCTTCTTCCCTCAGTTCTTTCCTATTCAAAAGCTGCCACCATTTCACAATAAGAGGTCAGTGTCATATCAATATGAAAAATACTAATATATTATGCATACAAAATAAAAGTACAACGGAATTGAAAACAACTGCTTCATCAAATCAAAGAATTTTAAAAATGCATTTCCCTATGTTTCAAAATAAGATAAATGAAACGTACTACCGTGCTATTTAATACATATTTTGGTGTTCACGCGTAAGCATCAATGAAATACCAAAAGAAAGTGTGTGTGTGTGTGTGTGTGTGTGTGTGTGTGTGTGTGTCTGTGTGCATAAGGGGTTTCCCTTTGTCAGGGCAATAAAAGTTCCTCCCTTGTCAGGGATGGCCTTCCGAGGGACAGATAATCAAAATCATGGTCAGTCACACATGCACTGTTTACCATATGCAGGTATGTCAGTAAAGTATGTACAAGAATGAAAGAAAACAAAAAATCAAGACTACGGCACTACTTCCGACAATATACAACCGCGTCGGTACGGCTCTGAATGAGGTTCTCGAGGATCTTCAGGTTCTCGAGGTTCTTCAGGTTTCCGAGGTCTCTCACATACCCGAGGTTCCCCGGTTCCCCAAGTGTTATTACATAATATAATGATAATAATTGACGAAATCAAGAGTAACGTATCACTCTTTGATGTTGCAGTACCATGGGACACAGAGCAGATGAGAGAGAAAGAAAGAAAAAAAATTGTTAAGTATCAAGTCTTGAAAATGGATATAAGAAAGATATGGGATATGCCAGAGGAAATTATACCTATAATCATAGGAACACTAGACACGATCCCAAGATTCATGAAATAAAACCTGGAAAAACCTAAGGAGGCAGGATGCAACCCGGAACCCCACACTATAAAAACGACCCAGTCGAATAGGATAACTAATAAAATAATAATAATAATAATAATAATAATAATAAAATAATAATAATAATAATAATAATATACGTGCAAACAGACCAGACGTGACGTGATTTGACAAAGTCAAAGAAAAAAAAAGATAAGAACCACCATTGCTTGTCGCAAAATGGGACACCAGAGCCTTGAAGAGAAAAGAAAGAGGGAAAAAATGGAATAAGTTAAAGATTGAAAATAGAAAAAGAAGGATATGGAATGCCAGTCAAATCGTACCCATAATCCATAGGAGCACTAGACGATCCCAAGATCCCTGAAAAAAAAAAGAACTTAGAAAAAAACTAGAGGCTGAAGTAGCTCCAGGACTCATGCGAAGAGTGTGATTCCTAAGGACGGCAACAAACTTAGTAAGAAAAGTGAGGACTACCTAAGGAGGCAGGATGAACCCGGAACCCCACACTATAAATACACCCAGTCGAATTGGAGGACTGTGATAGGAAGCAAAAAAAAAAAAAAAAAAAAAAAACAAAAAAAAAAAAAAAAAAAATAATAATAATAATAATAATAATAATAATAAATATAATAATAATAATAATAATTTCTCAGAAAAAGACTGCCAAGCATATAAAATAATAATAATAATTAAAGTCCTTTTCTATAACTGCCAATAAAACTACCTTTTCAGTATCCGGCTCAGCTGAATAAGTCACATACTAACTCCAATTTTTTTTATTCTGCCAGTGGAACAACCCACCCCTCATCATCAACATGATTGATTCAGGTGCAATTAACTACTCTACCCCCACCCCCTTTCAGGCACCCCCAAAATTTTAAAAAACAACGTCATAGATTTGTATCGCGACCCTTTCATCTCTACCCTGCTATACATAAGGTCCTGAGGCTAAAGATATCGTATCGTGGTGTAATAAGTAAGCATAAAGGCCGCCATATGCTTGAACATTTGTGTCAAACTGGTTTTCCTTCAATGCCGGGCAAGCCACGGCGCCATACCTCTCCACCACCCTATTTCGCGATGAAATCGATTTTCACGGGCGTGACTCAGAATGACGTTTCAAATATAATAATAATAATAATAATAATAATAATAATAATAATAATAATAACAAGACAACTAGTAAACATACATCTTCGCAACACTATTCTCTAACCACAATTATATAATCAACTAAATAATAATAAAAATAATAATTGATAATAATAATAATAATAATAATAATAATAATAATAATAATAATAATAATAATCTTTAGTTATTAAACATCTCTTCAAACCAATATACCAGAATTCACTAGTCCCAATCATATCACCGTATACTATATATATATAATTTCATTCACAATGACCAACAAAATTCACCTTTCTAGCGTTGGCACACTCCTAACTCCTTCCACAGTAACCAAGGGCACCCTATGTATGGGTCAAAGGCCAGCATTAAAATAAAATATACTAAATCTGCAATGAAAAAGATTTTGAAATAAAACAAAAATTCCTTCAAGTTAGCGTTCTGCAAGCTCGTATTCCCACCAGGCTTAAATAAATTTTCGATTTCTATATTTCGTTTACGATGTATTCTCCCGCTTCCTGCTCGATTTACAATATAAATAACAAAACTCTTCTCGATTCTACCTTTCATTCGAATTTTCGTTCCCTTGCATTTTGCAACTACTAAAAAGGAAAAAAAATCCTGTCTTCAGCACCCTAATACTTTCACATAGGGTTTTTTTTTTTATTTTATTTTTTTTACCTTATGCTCCGTCATGAATTTTTGCGTCCTTATCTTTCCCCTTTATTCAAATAATACAATAAAACATTCTGGATCCTGTCACTAACATTAAATAACATTCCGGTGTTCCCATTCCCAGTTTCACAATATAACGACATTGTTTTTTTTCGTTCTTTTAAAACCTTTTGCAACATCGTAATAATAATTCCCATTATTGTCCATTCACCCTTAAACAAGAAATAAAAAAAAATACTCTTTACTATAGCATATTCTTGCCTCCTCCTGTTTTCCCCTTATTCTTACCTACTCCAGCTTTTTCCTTATTCTTGCCGGCCTCCTCCTGGTTGTTCCCTTATTCTGCTATCCCCATTACTCTTGCCTCATTCTGCTTTCCCCTTATTTTTCCTCCTCCTGTTTTCCCTTTATTCTTTCCTCCTCCTGGTTTTTCCCTTTATTCTTTCCTCCTCCTGGTTCTTCCCTTGTTCTTACCTCCTCCTGCTTTCCCCTTATTCTTTACCTCCTCCTGCGTTCCCCTTATTCTTATCTCCTCCTGGCTCTTCCCTTAATCTTGCCTCCTCCTGCTTTCAATTTAGTCTTGCTTCCTCCTGCTTTTCCCTTATTCTTGCCTCATTCTGCTTTCACCTTATTCTTGTTTCATTCTGCTTTCCCTTTATTCTTGCTTCCTCCGGATTTCCCCTCACTCTTGCCGTCCTCCTGCTTTCACCTCATTCTTGCCTCCTCCTACTTTCCCCTTATTCTTGCCTCCTCCTGGTTTTCCCTTATTCTTGCCTCATTTTACTTTTTCCCTTCTTGCCTCATTCTGCTTTCCCCTTATTCTTGCCTCCTACTTTCCCCTCAATCTTCCCTCCTCATGGTTTTTCCCTAATTCTACCTCCTTTTACTTTTTCCTTTATTCTTGCCTCCTCCTGCTTTTTCCCTTATTCTCGCCTTCTTCTTTTCCTTAATTCTTGCCTCCTACTTTTTCCCTTATCCTTCTCTCGTCCTGCTGTTCCCTTATTCTTGCCTTCTCTCACTGTCACATTACTATTGCCTCATCCTGCTTGTACCCCTATCCTAGCCTCCTTCTGGTTTTTCCCTTATTCTCGCCACCTTCTGTTTTTCCCTTGGTTTTCCCTAATTCTTTCCTCCTTTTCCCCTTATTCTTACCTCCCTCTTTTTCCCTTATTCTTACCTCCTTTTCCCCTGACACTAAAACAAAACCCTTTTTGTTTTTATTATGTCCTTAACTTAAGCTCGTCCTTCCGTTCCCCTCGCGCACTTTATATTTCCCCTCTCTCTCTCTCTCTCTCTCTTACCCTTTTTGGTTTCCTTACCCGAGGTCCTCCAATTTCCCCCTCTTTCCGAAGTTAACAAAGCTGCCGGGCTGCTCAAAAGTGATTCAATCAGATTAAAACGACTCGGAACGAAAAAAACGTCGCATTATCTTGCATAACAACCAGATAATTAACATGTTAAAACCTCTATAAATAGTCAGCTTTTTCTAGTAACCTTGGAGGAAGCGCCATAGAGTCAGAGTAAGAAAGGCATATTCGCATACATATACATACACGCGCGCGCGCACACAATTAAAAGAAACAAAACAGACTTTAAAGCTGATGGAAATAAAGCGCCACAGTCTTGTTAATAGAAATATGACACTCCTCAATCTGGAAAACAAATGTAGTAAACTAAAAAGTTGTTTTCTAAAATAAACGCAAACGGGCATACATACAAACGCACAAACACGCATAAACAAATATAAACAGAGCAGATTTAAAGTGATGGAAATGAAAGTGGGAAATAGCATGGCCATCGGGAGACTTCTCCCTGGGGGCGAATCTCCCGGGGGCCATGGCAATATTCAGACTAATACAAACACGATACTCCTCAATTTGGCCAAAAAAAAGTAATAAAAGGCTAAACTTTAAGTAAGGGAAACAAATGGGAAACAGTTCAATAGATAATGAGAAATGCGTGATTTATACTTAATTAGGAATTAGTAAAAACAAAGTTGTTTTCTAAAATAAACAATAACCATCTGTTTCAAACAGAAAAAAAAGACTCCAGATATGAATCTTCTGTGCATGTAAACTATATCGGGACTGATACACATCGTCATAAAATTCAGTCCAGGATTTTATAATTTACTAAAGCTGCCATGCATACGAAAACGAGAGAGAGAGAGAGAGAGAGAGAGAGAGAGAGAGAGAGAGAGAGAGAGAGAGAGCGGCCAAACCTTTTTCGGAGTCTTTCAGCTGTTTGTAAAAGCAAGATCAAACATCCCAAAGTATCGAGCCTCCAGGGTAAGAAAAGGTTAAATTGTTTTTCCTTCACTAATGGCAGCATTCTAATACCTAATTTTTGT
This sequence comes from Macrobrachium nipponense, assembly GCF_015104395.2. NCBI lineage: Eukaryota > Metazoa > Arthropoda > Malacostraca > Decapoda > Palaemonidae > Macrobrachium > Macrobrachium nipponense. The sequence continues at coordinate 30,147,967 of NC_087218.1, read as the reverse complement.
TAACTGACTGTCCTGCTCCACGACAGTCGAACATGTCGTAAACACATCAGCAACTTACCGCATACATATTTCTTAACATGTCGGCAACTTATAGAATACAAATCTCTATACAAGTCGGCAACTTATCGCATTCATATCTCTCTACACGTCGGCAACTAATCGCATACACATATCTAAATACCTCGGCAACTTGTTGCATACATTCTCCAACTTATCGTATGAATTTCTCTAAACACGTCTCCAACTTATCGCATACATATCTCCCACAAATGAAAGTCCGTCAGTGGAGAACGAAATTCCGGCAAAAGCTGGATACTAATCTTACGAAGCACTGGCTAGGAAGGACTACCAAGAGTCGTTGAAGAGTCCTCAACCTTTTTCTGATGTGTGTGTTAAGTTGCCGACATGTTTGTGACATGATTTACCGTAGTGCTGAATCATCATAACGTGACAATTATAATAAAAAAATGACAAAAATCCAAGATAATTCCACGTACTACGACCGAAGTATACTTCACGATGAAGGTTTCTGGTATTCTGGTATAACCGTAACAAACGAAATGATGACATCGAAAATGACGGGAAAAAAAACTCAAGAAAATTCGACGCAGCACGACCTAAATTATTTCACAACGAATCTGCCCGGATAAACAGCTTATGCAAACAAAGACAAACAAACAAAAAACAAAGAAAATAAACGAACAAACAAGATCTAAGTCCTAATTGCACAGCCTTCCGCTGTGTCTAGAAGCAGAGCTCCTTTAATCGCAGTTACCCCCCCACCACCCAACCCAGCCCAGCAAATCCCCCCGTAAAAGAGGGGGGAGGGGATTGGAGGGAGTAATATACTCTTGCTTGATTATGCAAATATTACCTAGAGTCTTCCGAAAATGACGAGAGAGCTGCGCGGATTGGAGAACACGAGACGTGAAATCTGATTTATAAAGCACAGAAAATAATAATTAACCAAATAAAAAGTCAATCTCGTTATTAAATTAAAATATTTTGCTTTTATTTCATTGCTCAGAGTCCTATCGAGTTACGCGCGTCGAAAATCCAACAACAAACCTGAACCAGAAAGGGAATTATTACTTACACAACTTCAGCCTCTAAAAGCACACCACGCTGAGAGAGAGAGAGAGAGAGAGAGAGAGAGAGAGAGAGAGAGAGAGAGATCAAAACCACGCCCGTCGTACCTTACTTCACAAGAGGAGAGAGATAGAGAAGTTTCGTTGTAACGGAAGATCTAAACGTAAGGGAACGGGGGTTGGGAGTCACAGGGGATATGGTGCGTATTTAGGGGAGGGGGAATTCAGGGCACCGGATTTAAACCTTCAACCGGACTTGTCCGTTATGAAAGCAGCGAGGCCTTGTAATCTAGTAAATTAAGAGGCCGTAAAATATACAGGCTCGCTGAGTTGCAGCCTCTGACGAGCTGGCTTCCACAATAGACGCATAATGACGTGGGGACTTTAACACAACTCTTACTTCAGACACCATTGTTGATGTGACGCCAGTCTTACGACTCTAAATCAATCAGCGAACCTCCTCCAAACTCCTACTTTTCTCAGATGTTGTTCAGTCAATCAGAGGCGCTCTCTCATTTTTGTCAAGCGAATGTTTACAATGCTTACGACTTAATGCTTTGGTGTTAGTTATAATTTTTTTGCCGAGACTCCAATTTATGATGCAAAATACAATGCTGAAGTAAATGCTTCATCTGTTGTATAAAACGAATACCACATGCATGATTTAATAACGTTGTTTTGAAGTTTAATAATCAGACAGACGTCTTACTTCAATAAAAAAAAAAGGCGACGTAGGCACTGTAAAAAAAAATCCGTGGATCAAAAGAAGAGAGAGAGAGAGAGAGAGAGAGAGAGAGAGAGAGAGAGAGAGAGAGAGAGAGAGAGATTCATTAAAAATTTCGAAGCGTTATCACCAAACAATGACGTAAGTACTAGGCCTGTTACACCACGAAGTCTGCTCTCGTGCACTCCATACAGATATATGTATAAAGCAGCTCCCTGCCCATAGCCCCCCCCCCCACCCCCTCCTAAAAAAAGAAGTTGGTCAGATGTATCAATGCCGGAAAACCATCTACCCGTAAGTAATCTTGATTGATCGCTACAGCCCGTAGTAGCCCACCTACCGCCCGCCCGCCCACAAAAAGAGGCACAAATCTTTCCCTTTCCAAGAGAAGAATGTGAACTGGAAAGCCACAGAGAGCCAAAGAGTAGCTATTTGATAAAACTTGCTGAAATGGGGAAAGTTTTGGGAAAATCCCCTTTTTAAATAGAGTCAAGACTCAATATTGTAAGCCTTAACAAAAACCATTTAAATAAAACATTCTTAGAATGGAATATAAATGAAATATGAAACTTAAGCCAAGGACAAACGCTGGGACCTCTGAGATCATTCAGCATTGAAAAGGATATTGAGAGTAATTATTAAGATTTCAAAGGCGTAACAGGAGGAAAACCTCGCAGTTGCACTATGAAAGAATTGTATGATAAGAGCGGGAAATAAGATGGCAGAAAGGGAATATGAAACGAGGTATAGTAAAAAGAATAAAAGGGGGTTGTAGCTAAGGGCAGAAGGGAAGCTGCAAAGAACCTTATGTGATGCCTAAAGTGCACCGAATGAGGTGCACTAGCGACACTATTTCCCTACGGAGAAAATTCGAAGAGAACATAAACATACATTCACACTCATGAACGCATATAATTATAAATAAAAAAGCCTGACACATCAAGTAATGAAAAATTACATTAAAAAAAAAAATAATAAAAGTGAAATTACATCGATACATGACATTTCATGTGAACTTTTCTGATCAGGAATTAGCAACAAGGCTCAGTGAATTTAATAAAGGGTTAAATAATAATGCAACAGAGTGAATTCAAGTCAATATTTTGTGAATTAGAGAAGATGGCTGAACATTCCCTCAGCTTTCTTTGGCTTCTGCTTTAACGACAACAATACGAGAGAGAGAGAGAGAGAGAGAGAGAGAGAGAGAGAGAGAGAGAGAACGGCGAAACTTTTTATATATATACGGCAGAAACTTACTTGAACAAGACCCCTGAAGTATGTCTTGAACATAATATAATCCACAGGCTAGTAACTTGTTGGTAAGTTCAGGGATGAAGCTCCTACACTCACACACACAAACACACACACACACACACACACACTCATACACACACAAAACACATCCTGTACACATAATCCACCTCCCGATAACTGTCAGTTTCTGGAATCCAAGCGCTCTCTCTCTCTCTCTCTCTCTCTCTCTCTGAGAAGATATGTCTTGCACGCATAATCCACAGCCTTGTAAACCCCAACAGGATGATATGAGCGGAGGAAGAAGAAAGTCATAATTCGCAGCCTCTATGAATGTAAATCATATTCATGACTTTATTCAGAGCAAACGCGAAAGCCGTCGGTTCGTATCAAAAGCTCTCCCAGGTTCGAAAACAGAGAGAGAGAGAGAGAGAGAGAGAGAGAGAGAGAGAGAGAGAGAGAGAGAGAGAGAGAACGGAGGGCATGGCGTAATGGAGCGGTTGAAACATTTCATATCAGCCCTTCCGGTATGGGAACAACAAATACAAAAGAGGGAAGAAAAAAATTTGACAACAGAGGGCAATAGAGTGGATACAAGAGGGATGGACAGGTAACCGTTAGAGGGAGATGTATGAGAGACCTCATTGATCCATTAGTATCCTTGAATATTATCAAACTCTACCCAAAAGGGGATAATATAACAGGTCTTCCACCTGGGCTAACCCTTTATGCCTGCAATCTGCTTCTATTCATCGAAATATCCTATAGATACAACAGCAAAAAATAGAATCATAAAATACATAAATATTATTTATTTCAAAAGAATAGATTATATAGAAAACATGCTGCTATATGTTTCAATTTAATATTATCCTATCTTTTTAAGCTTCTCTATGTTTCAACACCGTATTATGCTAACTTTTAAGCTTCTGTATGTTTCAACAGAGTACTATGGTACCTTTTTAAAATTCTGTATGTTTCAACAACGTATTATATTAACTTTTTAAGTTTCTGTATATTTCAACAGGGTACTATGCTACCTTTTTAAGCTTCTGTTTGTTTCAACAGAGTATTATGGTACCTTTTTTAAACTCCTGTAAGTTTCAACACTTTTCAACAACGTATTATGCTACCTATTTAAGCTTCAGTATATTCCAACAGAGTAAAACTATGCTACCTTTTTAAGCTTCTGTATGTTTCAACAGAGTACCTATTTTGCTGCCTTTTTAAGCTCCTGTATGTTTCAACAGAGTATTATGCTACATTTTTAAGTTCCTGTATGCTTCAATAGAGTATTATGCTACCCTTTTGAGCTTCTGTATGCCCTAACAGAGTATTATGCTGTCTTATTAAACTTCTCTATGTTTCAACAAAGTATTATGCTACCAATATAAGCTTCTGTATGTTTCAACAGAGTATTATGCTACCTTTAAGGCATTTTTGAAAAGAAATGGCCTATCTCACAAGGCAGTAATAATTAACTCCATTTATAATTAATTGCTATTATAATTATCTTTGGAGAGGACTATCTACTGTATTTATGAGGGGCATTAAAACAATTTACTTTCAGGGAAACTGACATAAACAATATATTCTCTAAATCTGTGAGTGTGAGAGAGAGAGAGAGAGAGAGAGAGAGAGAGAGAGAGAGAGAGAGAGAGAGAGAGAGAGAGAGAGTGAGTAATATTTTGCAAAGTTTGGAATAATTAGCCTTATGGAATATTGAAATTAACGTAATATTCTACACCGGAGAGAGAGAGAGAGGAGAGAGAGAGAGAGAGAGAGAGAGAGAGAGAGAGTGAGTAATATTTTGCAAAGTTTGGAATAATTAGCCTTATGGAATATTGAAATTAACGTAATATTCTGCACCGGAGAGAGAGAGAGAGAGAGGAGAGAGAGAGAGAGAATATTATATCCTGGGTAATGCATCCGAATGCAAGATGTGTGCATCAATAAAATTCAGATGGAAGACCACATTGAGTCTACTACACAGGAAATGGAATCCGCCACCCTAATAGATTGCCAGATAGGAATAATACATTAAGCACAAATAGGAACATGAGGAGGATGAGAAGAGGGGATAATGTCAGGAAGCAGAGTAAGATTGGAGAACATACTGATGTTATTGTTGTTATGTATTTATGTGGTGTGTGTATAAAAAATATATATATAATAGATATATATATATATATATATATATATATATATATATATAAATATAATATTATATATATATATATATATACACACATTACATAGGAATAAATGAACAATAGGATCGGTATGTGCTCTCATCGAATTAAATATCAAGGATTTATGACATGCCAAGATTGAGGATAAATCCTCACGCACACTCACATGTACATACATACAGACACAAGCATACACACACACACACACACACATATATATATATATATATATATATATATATATATATAGATATATATATATATATATATATATATTATATATATATATATACACGAGACTAATCACATCAAGCCTCGCAATGTTAAAGAAAAAGAATAAATAAACGGAAAAACCTTCCCCCAATCTACCGCAGATGAAAAACAAACAGACAAAGGTCTGTCTGCTCCGCTCTTTCTCTCTCTGCACCGCTGCACATCAGAGAAGGGAAATTGACAGGTGCCCTTCAACGGCTCCCTCACTTATGCGAATAAAATTGGCGGGAGTTTTTCTCAGGGGCCTCCTCTCCTCTACCGATGCAGACAATGACACTGCATGAAATGCTGACAGTATGAAGTTGAGTTTTAAAATAATGTCTGGCGGCGAATTGCCGTGACGTTATGAATAAGCAGACAAACACACACATTGTATGTATGTAGTATGTATATATATATATATATATATATATATATATATATATATATATATATATATATATATATATATACATACACACACACAACCACTAAGCTACAAATCTTAATCAATTCGTTTTACCTCGGAAGTGATATGTATGTATGTATGTATGTATGTATGTATGTATGTATGTATGTATGTATGATGTATAGTATATATATATATGTATATGTATATATATATATATATATATAATATATATATATATATATATATATATATATATATATATATAATACAACCACTAAGCTACAATTGTCTTAGTATTCAATCCCTCTACCTCGGAGTAAATATATACATATATATATATATCTGTGTATGCGTGTGCGTATGTGTATTATGTATGTATGCACACAGTAGGTATACGTAACTTTGCTGACAGTCTGCATAACATCAGCCACCGCAGAAAACCCCCCCGCCTATATTTTCAGAGACCCGACCTCACTCTTCTATTTCTAGCATTCACAAGCATTAAAGATGCAAGAGACATCACAGCTAAAAGTGTAGGGATTTTTTTCACCCGAATAAATGAGTAAGGCTTTCCAGCAACTTCGGCTGCATTCACAGTGTATCAATACGAACAGAACGAACCAAGGGAATAATTCAAGAAACCCTATGTGTGCGCATATTTCAACTCATTCTTAATACAGGCGAAAGTACGTGTCTTTACGCACGCGTTTATGCTAAAATACAAACTGTTAATAATATGCTTCCAAACTGTGTTTATATAATAATATAAGATATATAGTATAATATAATATATATATTATATAATATATATATGATATATATTCTTATATATATATAATACTAATATATATATATAAAATCATAATTCGCCCTTTGGTACAAATATAGACATCTTATTTCGAGGTAGAGCGAATATTAAAGAGACATTTGTAGCTTAATGTGTGTGTCATAGCATAAATACTTTTATAAAGAGCTGAGCACATACATATACATACATACATACATACATACATACATACATACATACACACACACACACACACAATATATATATATATATATATATATATATATATATATAGTTTTACATATATATAACCACTTATCTATTATAATTCGCCTTTGGTAAAAATATAGAGATCTATTTCCGAGGTAGAGCGGATATTAAGAGACATTTGTAGCTTAATGTGTGTCATACCATAAATACTCTACATAAGAGCTGAGCAAGCCTGGTGTGCGCCTGCGCTACAGCTCCCACGTGCGTTACAGGGTTTTGATTTCAAGGATGTGAGTTTTTTTCACATCACTCCAAATCTTGTCGCTAAGGAGTTGAAGATTATAAAACACCGCTGAAAAAAAACACACCGAAGTAAAAACTCGCCCATACACGATCTTTTCGCCGAGTTACTCAAGTGATAATGGCGCGTCAAACTTATTCTTATTCATTAAGCATCCTTATTTATTTATAATTATGTATTTATTTATTATTATCCTTATTTATTTTCCTAGAAGTAATGCGTCAAACTTATTATTCATGTTTATTTTCGCCAAGCGATTATCGTCCCGGAGGAAAGGCCAAAAATGAAGTAGCTTTGAGAGGATAATTAACATTGGCTTTGGTTCACGGGGGGTTGGGGTAGGTGCGGGGAAGATAGAGAGAGAGAGAGAGAGAGAGAGAGAGAGAGAGAGAGAGAGAGAGAGAGAGAGAGAGACCTGGAAACCGGCTTTTGGAGAGTGAGCGCAGGCTCCCCGAGATATCATCTTGGGACATCTCCCGAAGCAGGTTGACATTCAATATTCGCCGGGACTAAACGGCCGGTGATTGATGCCACGCCCAGGGGACCTCTTTTCTTTGCCTTCTGCTGGATTCCATGCCATGGATTGATATGCCTCTTCTTTCGCGTCTTTCTTTGTTCACGGGACATGTCTTTGGCGGAAGAGCTGGACGGGGTGTCTTTCATTGTAAACAACATTGTTTTAAGCTTTCATTCTCGCGGGTATCTTATGTGCCCATAAATCTAATATAAAACAAAAACAAGCACATACACACACTATATATATATATAATATATATATATATATATATATATATATATATATATATATATATATATTATATATATATAAAATCGTTAATAAACAAAATTTTGACGGTTTTTTGGGATGGAAGTTACGGCAAAAATATACACAATTGTACGCGATGATAATTCAATAGCTCTGTTACCGTAGAGTGAACAGAATACGCAGCTCTTCCATTTCCATTTGGTTAACGGAAAACCAATTTAACACTAATATTTAAATTCAGTGATTTTTAAGTTTCATGCGGAAAGAATCACCGTGAGAAGCAGTTGCCATTTTTGAAATAGGCAATATATGGCTCAGTGCTAACTTCCATCTGCTACGATGGCCTTACCAACTGACCTTTGAGATTGAAAATAAATAAAAACGACACAGTATCATGAAATAAAGGGTGAAATAATGTAAAGGGGAACTACATTTGAACTATGAACACTTACATGTAAGAAAGGGAGGTAGTCTTAACTTGTGAGAATTATAACACTAGCATTACTACTTACCAATACTTGATGAGAGAGAGAGAGAGAGAGAGAGAGAGAGAGAGAGAGAGAGAGAGAGAGAGAGAATGCTCCTGTGTGTGTACAGATTACGTCCCCAAAAAGTTACATAATTAAACTAGTGCATATTGATCGTGTTTCAGTGTGTTACCATAGACAAAATTATCAGAACTGCAACTGATTTGTCAAAAATTCCTGAACACAGAGAGAGAGAGAGAGAGAGAGAGAGAGAGAGAGAGAGAGAGAGCGTCGGCATACAAGGAGAGGAGAGGAGAGACACAGAGAGACAGAATGAGAGTCAGCAAACATGGAAGGAGAGAGAGAGAGAGAGAGAGAGAGAGAGAGAGAGAGAGAGAGAGAGAGCCCCGGCAGACGAGGAAGGGACGAGTGAGAGCGGCGGGGCATGGAAGAGGCCAACGTGCCCAGGATGAAGCTATCTCATCGCCATCTTGCTCGGTAGAGCCTCAGGACACAATTAGCGATTTCATGCACATTTTTTCCACCGGGATTGAACCCGCCGCACTGCACGTTTTGTCTTAAGCCTCTCTGGGCGCGCGCGCGCACATACATACACTCACACGCACACACACACATACGAGGAGGAATTATTCAAGTGCTCACTTCACCCGGCTACATACGAGTACATACGAAATGCCCCGCCTACCACAACACAGGTGAGGGTCATCGACCACTTTTCTCGATCAAGTTGGCCACAAGAATGACCTCAACTGTACAGGTATAACAGTTTCCCCAATTTTATAATTCCTGCTCTTAATTCCGATTCCCTATTTTCTACAAAGTAGTTCTAAATTCCAAAAATGTTATAACTCACTGCATTATTTTCGTGCATACTTAAAACTTCGTTATTTACTTTCAACAAATTTTATATTTAGTACGTCACTTCCCTTCTATCAAAACCAGTTTCATTACTTAATTTATTTTCCTTGTGCAAATTTCATAATTGCGTTAGTTTCCTTCCACCAATTCTATAACCGTTATTTTTCTTCTACCAATTCAAGTAATTTTTCTTCCATCATTTTTAAAAACGGTTATTTTCGTTCCATCAATTTCATAACTGTGTTATTTTCCTTCTACTAACTTAATAATTCCGTTCATTTCCTTCCACCAATTTTATACCTGCGCTATTTCCTTTACACAAATTTTATGATTACATTGCTTACCTTCTACCAATTTTATAACTACGTTAATTTACTTCCACCAATTTTATAACTGCGCTATTTCCTTTATACAAATTTTATGATTACATTACTTACCTTCTACCAATTTTATAACTACGTTAATTTACTTCCACCAATTTTAACTCGCTATTTCCTTTATACAAATTTTATTATTAAATTGCTTACCTTCTACCAATTTTATAACTACGTTAATTTACTGCCACCAATTTTACAACTGCGCTATTTCCTTTATACAAATTTTATTATTACATTGTTTACCGTCTACCAATCTTATAACTACGTTATTTTCCTTCTACCAATTTTATAACTGTATTATCTACCAATTTTTTTAGTTGCGTTATTTACTTTCTACCAATTTCATAAGTGAGTTATTTTCTTTCTACAAGAGCCGTCAGTTTCATTTCCACAAATTTTACAAATGCAAAATCTGCGATTCACTATTATCTTGGATCTCTCAATAATTTCACCAATGAAACAATTCCCTTTCTGGGATTTTCTATCATCTACTCAATCGTGATGCTACAATTTCATCGACTCTGTAACTACAAATCAGTGGCTTTCTTTCTACGCTTGAACTTCAATTCTTCATCAATTTTCCAGCTGCGATCCCGTGAATTACTTCGTGTCAGCATTATCTAAAACAGGATTAATAGAGCACAGGATTAGACCGCTTCTGACTAAAATAGGACAATCTCGCCCATGACGTCACGTGGCTGATCTGACTGAGGGTCAGGTAAAAAAGTGTCATCAGTATTTGACACCACCAGAGTGAAGAACAAGGAAACTATCTTCCAGTACCTGGAGATTAACGGGGAACCTCTCTCACACAAGGTCGTGAAAGAGATAGAAGGTGTGGGCAAACAATTCCCATAGTGACCCTTAATTTATTTGTTTTCTTGGTTTTCTTTTATGGCCACCAAGCAATGACGTCACAAATATGCGCAGTAACGATGGGGCAGTCTAACCATGTACTCTATTAATCCTGATCTAAAACAGGATAAAATATAAAGCTTTGAGAATTACGAGGTTAATCATTCTGATAATGTATCATTCTTCATCAATTGTACAGCTGCGAATCCGTGAATTACTTTGTATAACCATGTTCTAAAACCTGACAATATAAAGCTTTGAGAATTATGAGTTTAATCATTAAGATCATGTACTATTCTCTCGTCTGCGCACTAAGACTTTCCTGTAGACGGGGAAAAAACACAATCCACGAAGCGCCAGATCTCACAAGTTTAATCTCGGACCAAATCTAAAAATGATACACCGCCGCGCTCATAAAAAATAATTACCGGAGTTCCTGTGTGTTCTTTCGGTCAGGTAAAGGGGTGCCCCCAAACATTCTTCAGGAAGAAGGAATTTCCCTTCGGGAAGTTCTTGTCCTGAGGGACTTCTACCACCACCACCAGACTGGCATTGCATTTTTGATAACAGGGTTTTCGCGGGATGGTATCAATGCGCAGACACATTGATGCGTGTGGGTATGTGTTGATTTGATCCATGTCGAACTGGCTTTGAGGCTAAGCGCTGGGGGGATACTTTCAGCCATTCAGTGCTTAAGGCGACAAGACGGAGTTCGAGTGGTTGGACAGCAAGATGGAAGAAAGACAGTGGAAATTGGTCAAGTGAAAGGATGAAAAGTGGGTGCAGCTGGGGGCCGACAGGACGCTGCAAACAACCTTCAGTAATGCTTACAGTGCACCATGTGAGGTGCCCTGACAGCACTACCCCCTTACGGGAAGTGAGTACGCATATGTCCGCACAAATGCCTGCATGTGCATGCGCCAAAACACGCATAAAACAGAACATCAGAGTAAATATAAAGTGTCAAAGGTAGATACACAAAATTAATCCTATGACCGCAATTGGAAGGATAAATTATAAATTAATCCCAGGACTTGAAATAGAAAATAAAAAGCATGTCCAGTTTCATGATTAGTAATTTGAAGAAATTTACCCCCAAGGTAGTTAATAAATGAGGTCAGCTTTCATGATAACAACAACAACAACAACAACAACAACAACAACAACAACAACAATAATAATAATAATAATAATAATAATAATAATAATAATAATAATAATAATTCTTTGGTCCTACTCCAGAGAGAGAGAGAGAGAGAGAGAGAGGAGAGAGAGAGAGAGAGAGAAACCCCTTTTTAACGAAAGTCTACAAAAGAATGCTGGTGACAAAAAACTGCCAAGATGAATAGACAAAAAAGTTTTTGTCAGTCAAAACTCTCTAACGATACACAAACAGGATATTCATCAGCCATTTTTTTCCCCTGAAGTTAAAGGAAACCAATCAAACCAGACTTTCCCTTTCAGCTAAAAACACAGAAAAAAGAAAAGTTCTGCTGCTACTAAGATACAAACGTTGGTTAAGAGAGAACATGCAAGTGCATATTATAGACTTGTACAACTGGCCTCTTGCCGTAACTATATTGATTTAATTTTAAGATTTAAAAAAGGAAGAAAAAAAGTTTGTGATAGTGACTTTGTTTTATGTTTTTAAAGTAAATGATTGATTTCTCCAGGCTTGAGTTCCTAGTTGGACGAGTAGTTTTCGCGCTTGGCTACCATTCCAGTGGTCAGAAGTTTGATCCTCGGCGCGGCTAACGTGCAATCTGAGGAATGTATTTCTGGTGATAGAAATTCATTTCTGAATATAATGTGGTTCGGATCCCACAATAAGCTGTAAGTCCCGTTGGTAGGTGACCAATTGGTTCTTAGCAACGTAAAAATATCGAATCCTTCGGGCCAGCCCTAGGAGAGCTGCTAATCAGCTCAGTGGTCTGGTTAAACTAAGATATACTTAACTTTTTTCTCCAGGCTTGAATATACATCAAGAGATGTGAAACGTCGGCAATAAACTTGTACATACGAGAGACACGACCAAGAGGAAATATCCCAACCTTTCCATCCCCCCTTCTCTACTCAAACCCATTCCTTCACGCCTATGATTCAATGCGCTCAATAATATTCATATACAATCTTAAGCAATAATGACATCCACCAACATCTGCAAACCATGTAAAGGAGAATGGAAGAAAAGACGTATGACGATAAAGGCATAAAGGAACAGGGAAGAAATGAAGTGTCAATGCATAAAATATGGGAAAAGAAACATAAAAAGATTGGGAATTCCCAGTCTTGAACAAGTCGAGATAAGTGAGAAGTGGATTATGAGTAGTCGTTGTATATACCTGTCACAGACGTGAACACAATAATTAATCTTATTCATTTATTTATTTACTTCTTGCATTAATATCATAGAGGGGCGAATGGAACAATCAAATAATTTCTGAATCAGATGAGCCATGCGGCAGTGCCCCCTAAGGGATAGTCATATTCAGGGGTTGAAGGCAGGGGCGAGGGGAGGAGGAGGGAGAGGGAGAGGAGAAGGGATAAAGGGAGTTAAGTCTCTCCCCCTTCTACGAACAATAACGATGGAATAACACCAGACGCTGATGATTAGGTCGATTGGCAATAACACTTCGGATTACGAGAGAGAGCGATCTTAAAATAAATTTGATGTTCCCAAAAACCTTCGAAGTTAGGCAGAGAACATAAGACCTTACTTCAGAGGTATTAATTACTACGAACATATCTAAAAAAAAAACATTATTAGAGTTAAGTGATAGAAATAAAAAGGATTACAATTAAGTACTAAAGTGTGAAAGTGAGTTGAACGCCTGATGCTGACGGGGACCTGATTTTAGCCAACCAATAGACCCTTAAGAAATCTCAGTACCTCTCAGTATTGCCCTGAAGGTTTCTTTATGGACAAGGGAGCTTCCGTCTTACACACTAATAACTGAAGAAAGGATGAGAGAGAGAGAGAGAGAGAGAGAGAGAGAGAGAGAGAGAGAGAGAGAGAGAAGAGGCCACTACTGCCTGACTAGAAGCTACCTTTAATTCTATAACACAACCACGGCGGCTTTGCTTCGTCAGGGTAATAATAACAGCGGCATTAGGGAATTGGACACGGAGGGGACATCCACAAAATCCGAGGGTCATGACCTCACTCAGCCCAATTACTGATTGCTGCAGCTGTCACTCTGATTCTTCCTCCCCTACTTTCGGTCTTGTCACCCGAACCCAATTCTACCCTACCCCACTCTCTCTCTCTCTCTCTCTCTCTCTCTCTCTCTCTCTCTCTCTCTCTCTCTCTCTCTCTCTCAGTAACTCAGGTCAAGGAATAATAATAATAATAATAATAATAATAATATTATAATAAATTATATTATTATTATTATTATTATTATTATTATTATTATTAAATAATCTGAAGATGAACCAATTCATGTGGAACAAGTCCACCATGGGGCCATTGACTTGAAACTGAATCTTCCAAAGAATATGGAGTTCAAGAACGAATTAAGAGGAGGTAAATGAAAATACAGAAAGAAATGAAGAAAAATTCCCAACACAATTGATCTCTCCTTGAGAATAAAATCATTTGTTCATTACCTCGTCCTCAAAACAAATAAATTTCTTTTTTGTCAAGTAATGCATGTGAGTGCTCTAGGTTTTCCTGCAGGAATGTGGAACGTCCGAAAAACAAGAGACTGAAGGGGAAGACGGTCGTAAATTTTCAATTTCAATTTGGAAAAAAAGAAAAAAATAGAGATACAGAAATATGCAGCAGCACTTAGCCCAACTATGCCAACATCTAATAGACCCAAGCAGGGGGGTAAACAATTGTGTGGCTGTTTCGCTAATTGCCACTTACCGGGGATTCCAAAGTGGAGGTGTTTTATGTATATATATATATATATATATATATATATATATATATATTATATATATATAATATATATATGATATATGAATATTTATCATCACCGTGATTCATATAAATCATTCGAGCTACAAATGTCCTTTAATATCATATCGCTCTACCTCGGAATTGATATATTTTCATATATGTACCGAGGGGGAATTTTTATGGGGGTACGAAATTATTATCAGCTAAAAAATTCCCCTCGGTACATATATGAAAAATATATCAATTCCGAGGTAGACCGAATATGATATTAAAGAACATTTGTAGCTCGAATGATTTATATGAATCACGGTGATGTGATAAATATCATAATAAGGCTGCGTGGGTCAAACGCTCGAATCGGCTACCATGGTGGAGGGGGTTCCATATCGATTCTAATTACAAATACAACGAGATCGACGTTGATTTGAAATGGTCAGAATCGATATATACCTTTAGCCTCTCTTGATAGCCGTTTCGGTAGTGTCACTGTCCGATCCTGATTTCGTTCCCTGTCCTACTGGACGGTGGTTCGATCCCATGGGGGTACGAAATTATTATCAGCTAAAAAATTCCCCCTCGGTACATATATAAAATATATCAATTCCCAGGTAGAGCTGTAAATATGATATTAAAGGACATTTGTAGCTCGATTATATATATATATATATATATATATATATATATATATATATATATATTCAGTTCAATATTTCCTAATTATATTAATTAAATCATTAGGTTCTAATAAAAAAAGTGAAAAAAGAAAGAGCTAAACGCCCATAAAATAATACAATTTAAGCCAATTGATATTATCAGCTAAGGAATTAGATAAATGTAATTTCATATATATATATATATATATATATATATATATATATATATATAAAATATATATATATATATATATATATATATATATATACA
>NC_087218.1:30120075-30127575 GCF_015104395.2 Macrobrachium nipponense | reverse complement strand
AAAAGAAAAAAATATATATGAACCCTTATTCTTTTAAAAAAATATATCTATATAAATCGACCTCGCATTTTATTCGAAAAAGAACCAATATAAAAATATGAATCCATACACTCTCTAACACACACACACACACACACAAAAATTCACCCTATTTTATCCAAATAGATAAATGTAAAAATATGAACCATATGCTCTTATATTTTTCCCAATGACAATTAAAACTACAACACTGATGATAAGCAAGATGGTGTTATTTTAAGGTGGAACAGACATGACAATAACACACGTCCCCCCTGAGCAAGGGTATTTGCGTTTCTGCGTGCGTGCGCGCGTGCGCATGCATGTTCTTCACGATGAAATATAATAATCTTAACTCTTGAA
The DNA here is from genome assembly GCF_015104395.2 of Macrobrachium nipponense. Classification (NCBI taxonomy): domain Eukaryota; kingdom Metazoa; phylum Arthropoda; class Malacostraca; order Decapoda; family Palaemonidae; genus Macrobrachium; species Macrobrachium nipponense. The sequence goes on along the minus strand of NC_087218.1, from coordinate 30,127,194 downwards.
ATTAGAAGTTTCAACCTGTGCTAACTTGTTCACTAACAGAACAACATGGACAATATGTAACTCCCACGATATATAGATACATACATACACACACATATAATGAAAACAAACTACAGTTTTTTAATGCTTCCAGTTATTTATAATATAGTATAGTATAGTTGTGTGTGTGTGTATACAACGTCAAATATCTGTTCTGTGCAGATTTTATGGGTTATCTGTTTTCTATGGCCGTTAGTTGCTGGCCTGATGCATGTACTTGTAATAATAATAATAATAATAATAATAATAATAATAATAATAATAATAATAATAATAATAATAATAATAATAATATAATTAAATTGAACGCAACAGGTGAATAGATAATTTTTAGATATACTCTTATCAGATTATCAGATTTGTTTTTAATCGTTCGTACAGAACACGAATAAAAAAATGTAGAAAATCTAGGGCTTATAACGTACATCTCTCTCTCTCTCTCTCTCTCTCTCTCTCTCTCTCTCTCTCTCTCTCTCTCTCTCTCTCTCTAAATTAGCTACAGATGACATATTTGTTTCAAAGCTCTACGATTTATTACCATCATTATGAGCAACAAATACCATGATTAAACCTTTAAATAAATATAAACATTGTTTCTACGGTTGATTATCATTATCATACAATGGGCATGAAATATGCGAAACAAGCAAAGAGGCGATAAATATGCACAACAACTGTCAGATCAGACAACAGACAGCCCGGGAGGACCGGCAAAAATGATTAAAAGTGAAAATTATTAATACGTGTTCGAAGCAATAAAAAATTGTGTCGTTCATTTGATGTGATTAATTATACCCAAAATATTTTTGAAAATGTGAAATATTAACGGGCCCGCGCCCTTAACGAACCTAATTATCAGTAGTAATCAAACGATAATGGGAATGCTTTGTTATACGTCAGCGGGAGCATTGTATCGGATTTCCGCAACACGCTTGCGCGTTTACGGACGCTAACACATACTGTATTGTCAGTTGCTAAGTCATCACAGGGCTGGAAATTCTCCGTCTCTCGAGAGAGTTCACGTAGGCAAGATGTATGTTCCACCTCTCCTGAAAGACTTATCTCAGGAGAGGTGGAACAAAGAACCTACCCATGTGAACTCTCGACAGAGATTGAGAGTTTCCAGCCCTGCGATTTGCTTATTACCTGCCAATCAGGAGCGTCGTAAGGGACTGGCCTAGACATCAAATGCACGGTTGTTGTGAATCTACTATAGTATGTTAACGATGTTTCTCAATATCTAGTAATCAAAAGATTATGCATATATATATATATAATATATATATATATATATATAATATATATATATATATATATATATACATATACAAAGTTGGAAAAGTCAGTTCATACCACAACCTACGGAAAACATTGTTTATGGGTCGAGAGACCTTACCTTACAGACCTTACATCTTGTTCGGGTTGCCCCAGGTCCCTCAGTGTGAGGCACCTCTAATGTCTACCAGAGAGTTGCTAGTACATCTTCCGGTATATTTTGCATCTTCCAATCTTGGATGGTCTGGGATGCAGTTTAGATATTTGTCGAGCTTATTCTTAAACACATCTACGCCTCACTCCTGATATATTCCTCAGATGAGCTGGCAACGCATTGAATAGACGCTGCATTATCGATGCTCGTGCGTAGTGGATTCAATGTCCTGTGTGCTTTCCTTATTTTTCTTTTTTCCTGGTATAGTTTTGGGCACTATTAATCTACCTCTGCTTGCTCTTTCTGATATTTTTAGTTCCATGATAATTTTCTGCTATTCACCTTCTATCTGTTTTCCATGCCTGAATTATCATGTCAGCGTTCTCTTCTCCTTTCTAGACTAATAATTTTAAGAATTGTAGTCTTTCCCAGTAGTCTAGGTCCTTAACTTCTTCTATTCTAGCTGTAAAGACCTTTGTACACTCTCTATTTGTGCAATATCCTTTTGATAGTGTGGGTACCATATCATATTGCAATATTCAAGTGGACTACGAACATATGTTTTATAAGCATAATCATGGTGTTCAGCTTTCTTGTTTTGAAGTGCCGTAACAACATTCCCATTTTTGCTTTACATTTTGCCAACAGAGTTGCTATTTGATCATTGCATAACATGTTCCTATTCATCATCACACCAAGGTCTTTAAACTGCTTCCTTATTTTGTGATGGTCTCATTATTAGGTCCCTTATATGCATATAGCTTTCTTTCTCTGTCTCCATAATTTATTGATTCAAATTTATCAGAGTTAAATACCATCCTATTTACCTCTGCCCAATCATATACTTTGTTTGTTAAGGTCTTCTGTAGAGCGTTCCTATCTTCATCACAAGTAATTTCTCTACTTATTCTTGTGTCATCTGCGAAACTACTCACTACCGAATCCTTCACATTATTGTCTATGTCTTCAATCATAATAACAAACAGTATTGCAGCTAACCACCGTACCTTGCGGCACGACCGGATATTACCTTGACTTCATCCGATTTCTCGTCGTTGCAATAACTATCTGTTTTCTGTTGTGTAAAAATTCTTTTAACCATCTTCCTACTTTATCCACGTATTGTGTTTTCTAATTTTCTTCGCTAGTATATTATGGTCTACTTTATCAAAAGCTTTTGCAAAGTCTAAATAAACCCATCATCGTTTCATTTCCGCTTTTCATATTTTTGAATATGTTCTCACGGTGGACTAACAGTTGGGTTTGTGTACTTTTTCCAGGGTACGAAACCATGTTGTCCTTTATTAAACAAATTATTGTTTTTTATTAAATGTTTCATAATATTTTTTCTTCATTACCCTTTCATACACTTTCTAATATGTGACGTTAGACTCACATGCCTATAATTACTTGCCTCTAGTCTTGATCCACTTTTGAGTAGGGGTAATATATGCTAATTTGTGCTCATCATAAATCTTGCCTGTATCTACGACTTTGTCTTAATAATATTGCAAGTGGCTTTGCGATAGAATGAACTACTTTCTTTAACAAAATAGCAGGAATTCCATCAGGCCCTGCAGCAGCTCCATTTTTAATTTCATTAATAGCCTGCACAATATCAGCTTCATTAATATCTATGTCAGCTAAATATTCACTATTTTCATCCCTTACTTCTATATCATTATCTTCATTATCTATTCTAGGGTGAATTCTCTCTTATATCGTTCTGCCAGTATGTTGCAAATTTCCTTTTTTTCATTCGTTAATCTCCCATTCAATTCTCAGAGGGTCTATTTCTATTCTTCTTTTATTCATTCTTCTTTCGCATATGAGTATAATAGCTTGGGGTTTTGCTTGATATTTAATAGGGTTTTTTCTTCCAAGTCCCGTTTTTCATTTTCTTTTGATTGTATAATCTTTTGTTCTGCATTTTCTATCTTACTTTTTAGTTCTATAACTTTCCATGCATTTTTTTCTTTGCAAGACCTTTTTTCCACTTTCTGATTTTCTGGAACAAGATCCTTCTGTCTCTTGGTATGCATGAATGATGTTTACTTTTCTTCTTCGGTATATATTTTTCCACTATTTTCTCCAATATTTATATAATATCTCCGTATTTACCCTTATGTCATCACTTACGAAAATGTTATCCCAATCTTTGTTTAATTCTTCATTAATTTCTGACCATTTTATATTTTTACTGTAGAAGTTGTATTTTCCATATCCTTCCCACTTTTTCATTCTTGCTTGATCTCAATTTTCACTTGCTTTGGAATGAACTGTTAATTCTATGACATTATGGTCTGAAATATTCGCATTATAAACTATTATTTCTTTAACATAATTCATCTCGTTCACAAATACTAGGTCTAAAGTATTTTCCTTTCTTGTTGGCAGGTGATTTATTTGTTGAATGTTGTATTCTAGTAGCATATCTAATAGCTTTTCAAATTGCCTCTTATCTTCTGCACTACTATTACTCTCTTTTTTATATGTATAAGTACCACCACAATCTCCTATTCGTTCTTTCCATTCTACGAAAGGAAAGTTGAAGTCACCAGATAGGAGAATAGTCCAGTCCTTGTGATTTCTACATATATCATCCATTTTTTCAATTATTAAGTCAAACTCTTTAGTATTAGGAGTCTATATATTACTAGTTCATCAATTTTTCAGATTCAAATTCTACCGCTATTAGTTCACATTCTAGTTACTATATTTCTCATATATTTTTCCTTGTTTTTTGTCTTTCACCCATATATTGCGGTTCCCCCTTGATTCCTATTTTTTCTATCTGATCTATAAGTTTGGAACCCTTTTTATTTGATCATCATTTCCCAGTCTCTTGGGATACCAAGGTTTCACTTATATTCATTATATCTATTTTCTTTTCATTTTGGGTTAGTTTCTTCTAAGTACTCTATTTTTTCTTTTTGAGTTACTCGTAACTAACCCTGCGCATTCATCACTATGATGGTTTGCGTTGTTTTTCTCCTTCATTTAATACTGGTAGTAATAAGGATTTTCCCATGTCTCTTTCCTGTTCTGGTATGTTTGTTCTTTTCTTTTTTTCATTTCCAGAAATTCTGACATTAAAAAAATCCAACTTTTTCCATAATATTTTTTGATCTTCCTTCATCATAATTATTCATTTTGTGTCCTGAGAGAGAGAGAGAGAGAGAGAGAGAGAGAGAGAGAGAGAGTCAGACTTATCTGCCTCCTTCGAAACCCGATTTCATTCTAGAGACGAAGCGAACGACAGAAGGGGACCGGCCGTTTTCAAACCTTTCGCTTCCGCCCCCTTGTGCCTTAAGCAAGATCCCAGAGAGCTCTTGAGAGATAAGCTAACGGGCCCAGGGACAATATCGGCTTAGCTTATCGGCTAATGACTTACGGAGAAAAGGATTATTCCAGCCGAAGACAGGCGGCGAGGAAGCCGGTAAGTGTGTGTGTATATGCGTATATTAATTTTTGGCCTGCCATCGGGATCGAATCCAGGTTTCTCGAATGACAGTCAGTGGCGATACCAACTGACACAGTAAGCGTATGTTTGTATGTGTATAATGTATGTATGTCTTGTGTGTTTGTGTATGCATACACGCGCGGACGTTCTATGCATGCATAATCATATCATTAGTAACATCTCTTGGTCAATTGCATGCAGGTGTTGCCGCTGGCTCGCGGCAAGAAACTGACAGGGCAGGCAGGGCGGGAGGGAGGGAGGAGGGAGGGAGGATGGAAGGGAGGGGGAGGGAGGGAGGGAGGGAGGAGCCCAGCATAGAGTGGTGATAACCGGACTCTCCTTCACACACAGCAGCTCTCATCCCTGGACGCTTCATTCATGCCGTCCAGAATTTCATATTTATGAGATCTGAAAAGTATTTTAAATCACAGACGGCCCTGAGAGAGAGAGAGAGAGAGAGAGAGAGAGAGAGAGAGAGAGAGAGAACGTCTCGTAAATATAATCAGGGGAGAACTGGTATTCCATGACAAAGCCTTCAATGCCTGATTCGTAAGCGACGTCTCTAGCAAGCTATGTGATGCTCGGGCAACGCCAGAGAGAGAGAGAGAGTATTGTCAAAGTCAAGTTGGAAAACAGCCTATATCGCTTTATGCATACTTTGAAGCACCAACCTACAGAAATCAGAGAGAGAGAGAGAGAGAGAGAGAGAGAGAGAGAGAGAGAGAGAGAGAGGGGTACAAGCGTCAGTCCGGAGACTCCTTGGTGGGTTGTAAATATCGCTATCTGATGGGGCACCCTCCTACAGGAGGTGCCAGTATGGAAATGACTTCGGTCGTTCGTGTACGGTATGAATGGAGTCTTAATTTTGATATTGTTTTTGGGGGGAGGGGTTGAAACAACTTCCGGCGGAAATGCGGACAATTTTAAGCAGGTTTAAACTTCGCCTGATCTGAAATGGTAAGCGTATTTAGTACACGTCCCCTTTTTAACACTGTAGGTAAATATATAAACCTCAAATGAATTTCTTTGTGGCTATCGGGAATAATATGAGCAAGTTCCTTTTTGTTATTATTACTATTCAGTCGACGAACCCTATTCATAAGGAATAAATTCACAGGGGCTATTGACATGAAATTCAAGTTTCCAAAGAACACGGTGTTCATTATCAAGAAGCAACAGAAGGTAATGGGAAATTCAGACAGAGGAGATCAGTCATCAGAAAGGGATAAATTACCAAATTAACAAATCAATATAAATGTAAATACATTAAAATACAAGTTGCACTGGATTAGGGTAGTAATGAATTGCATCTTCGCTTGAACTTATTCAGGATCAGAAGCAATTTAAACGTATCGCTATTATTTTCTAGGCTGACTAAGGGAAAAGGGGAAAATGGAAAAAAAAAAGGACTTAGGCCTGGAGTCTCCCTCTAACCTTTCCCCCTCTCCTCCCCCCCAACCCCACCCACCGACACCGAGAAGAGCGTTCGTTACAGAGGAGGTTCCTTACCCAAGTTCCTTACGGACCACTCAAACAAAGCCCATAGGAAGGAGCAGAAGCGTTCCTAAGGCTTTCTTAGGCCAACGGGGAGGGAGATGGACTTGGAGAAAAACGGAGAAGAAGAGAGAGAGAGAGAGAGAGAGATGGGGGGGGGGGGGGGGTGGGGGGGGGGGGGGCAACCAGCCCTGACAAAATATTCTCGAGCACACCTTCGACGGGGAGATCGCCCTGAGAGGAGATCAGGCCGTTAAATCTCCCGAGGCGGGTCCCGCGCATGCGCATCGCCTTAAAGGAGACTGGCCCCCGATCCCTATGCTTTTAAAGTCTTAAGAGGATATTTAGACCTTTCTCTCAATTTGCCTTTCTCCTTTAAATATATATATTTTGTTTTATATTTGTCAGTGAGATCCCCCTTTCCCATCAGGAGCGAACGCCACTCTTCGTAAATGACGCAGCTGTTTGCTGAAGCCAACTTCCATCATCTCTCTCTCTCTCTCTCTCTCTCTCAATAGACAGTGTGGAACACCTCAAACACGATGGATTTTTTTTTTTTTTTTAAGAATCTAAAAAATTGCAAGTTAAAGGAGACAGGAAGGAATACACAAATACATGCCTACGATGATGTGTTCTGAGTGCATGTGTGGTGATGTATATATATATATAGGTATATAATATATATATATATATA
>NC_087218.1:30105075-30117575 GCF_015104395.2 Macrobrachium nipponense | reverse complement strand
GTTTAGATTTTTGTTCTAACCGATTTTCTACACACGGCAGGTCATCAGGAATGCTTACTTAAGGAAATATCACTAAATCATCAGGAATGCTTACTTAAAAGAAATATCGCCTCAAACCGTAAGAAATGTTACACTTTGGACTTGGCTTCTAACATTTTGGCAAAAGGCCAAGCGCTGGGACCTGTGAGGTCATTCAGCGCTGAAAATAATGATGAAGCAACAGTTAGAAGAGGAGAGGGTGGAAAGTAAGATAGAAGAAAGGGAATGTGAACGGAGGTAGAGTAAAAGGAATGAAAGGGTTGCAGCTAGGGGCCGAAGAGACACTGCAAAGAACCTCAAGTGATGACTACAGTGCACCGCGTGAGGTATACTGACGGCACACTACCCTCTAGTCTACAGGGCTTGTTCATAAATACTTAAGTGAGTTTTAGGGCACTTAAGTGACTTCCATCGATATTCTGATATAAAACAACAAACGCCCCACCTTCCTCCAACCCCCTCCCCCTCCTTTCAAATATGTTACCAAACCTCAAGATGCCCAAACCCAAGAATAAAAGCTACAGATGAAAACTATTGCAACTTGCAACACACTTTCCAATGGCGCTGGTGCGATCGCCAACTATACACACTTAGTTTTTAGTCACCTAAGTGAACTCTTGTCATACATTATACTCTCCTATCTGCGACATTTATGAAACTCATTATCATAAATCCAAGGAAAATGTTGACACTCCTCTTTACGTACGACCTCGCGAGAGGTCCACGACCAAGGCCAAGTTCGTTAACTAGCTTTCAGAGGGCAATTTTTTTCTTTCCTTTTTTGACACTAAATCAGGGTTAGGTGAAACGGGAGAGCCTCCTCATTTCACGCCTTGGATCTAACCAATTTACTTTAGATGGAAAAGCCCTTGATACGTCTGTTACGTGGGAATATATTTGTTAGTTCGTTCAGAGCAACATTTTTCGCATTATGAACTGACTAAGACGACTTAGAGGTGGGAATTCAGGTAGAAACTGCACACATCATACATATCAAAGAAAAATATGATGAGGATCCCCGAGGAGGTGCACTGTAGGCATCACTAAAAGTTATTTATAGGATCCCCTCGACCCGTAGCTGCAACTCCTTTCATTCCTTTTACTGTACCTCCGTTCATATTATCTTTCTTCCTTCTTACTTTCTACCGTCTCTTCACAATTGTTTCATAGTGGAATAATGAAGTTTTTCTCCGGTTTCACCTTTTAAACCCTTCTGCTTTCTACTTCCCTTTCAGCGCTGAATGACCTCATAGGTCCCAGCGGTTGGCCTTTGGCCTATATGTCATAATCCAATCCAGTCCAGAGATGATCATCATGATAAATACTTTTTGTGCAATCCTGACGTGAATAAGACTAACACCCATAGGCAAAAGTAAAAAAAAAATTAATAAACAACACCACTACCCAACGCCTAGTAACATTACCAATTCAGTATGGATCGCATACGTATGCATAAATATTCCTTCACACAAACAACAGATATGCAATTTTAAATTACAATTTACACACACAGACACACACACACACAAAGAGAGAGAGAGAGAGAGAGAGAGAGAGAGAGAGAGAGAGAGAGAGAGAGAAATTAAAATAACTTAATGCGTCATTAGAATAAAAGTTAAAGTTACTAGTAACTATATATTAAAAAGAATAACTTCGAAATACGTTAAATTAAGAAGTGTCGATTGTAGCGGAGACATTTTTATAATAAAAACTAATAAACAAACACACATTACACACACATATTTATATATATATATATGTGTGTGTGAAAATAACAAAAGTTTTCTAGATCAAGCCAAAATCTCTCTCTCTCTCTCTCTCTCTCCTCTCTCTTTGCCCTAAGAACAAGAAGGTAATTTGGGAGGCCGCATCAAAGAGCCACCGTCAAGTGCCCTAAACACACAAACTCTCTCTCTCTCTCTCTCTCTCTCTCTCTCTCTCTCTCTCTCTGGGAAAATCTGATAAGAGCGACGTCGCCCGGGGACATCCCCCAAGATGCTAAACTCTAAACTCCAGACCTCAATCTCATTTTCTTCAGAGATGAAATATTAACATATCAAAGGTTTATAACTCGATACAAACGAGCTCAAGCCGAGGCCTACGTTATCTTCCGAGACACTTCTCTCTCTCTCTCTCTCTCTCTCTCTCTCTCTCTCTCTCTCTCTCTCTCTCTCTCTCTCTCCTCCCCATAAACGTAAAACGGGGAGAGAGAAAGTAGTGAGCTTGAATCAATTTGAAGAAGACGTGGAAGGATTGGAGAGTCCAGAGGAGAGAATATTTTGATCAGTTGCAAGAGAATACAACTTCCTGAAGACTGATGTTGTCAAACGTACAAAAATATTTTTTCTTTGTCGAATATTAACTGTCTCGAATATATAACAAAAACTTAAATCCCATGAACGTCGCAAACCTAGAAACTGAGAGATTCATTAACTTTTCCAAAAATATTTCAGCAAACAATCTTACTCCGCCAAACTGATTAGAATTCCTTCCTTCCGCCTAATATCTTCGAAGTCAAACGAAGCCCCAGTAATGTCAGACAGTATTTTGAGGACACTGCAAAATTTTCTCCCTATTTTAAACTAGCCTGAATTTTCATTTATATAATTTTTACATGGCCAAAATATTTCAGTTGGTATATAATGTGTTTTAATGTGTTATAGAATAGAATTGAATACAGAATTTTGGCCAAAAGCCAAGGGCGAGGACTTAAGAGGTCATTCAGCGCTGAAAGGGAAACTGACAGTAAAAAGGTTTGACAGGTGTAACAGAAGGAAAGCCTGATGGTTGCACTATATAACAAATGCTAGGAAAGGCCGAAAGTAAGATGTAAGAAAGTGAATATGAACGGAGGTACAGCAAGAGGAATGGAAACGGTTGCAGCTAGCGGCCGAAGGGACCCTGTAAAGAACCTAAGTGATGCCTACGGAGCACCGCTCGATGTGCACTGACGGCATTGCCTTCCTACTGGGATAATGCGTTTTAAGACCACGAAATATACAAAGAATAAAAGGAACGTCCCTGGCTTTATGATAAACCACCATTTTAAAAATCATGGAATTCCTTAAAAAAAAAAAAATCAATGATCTGGTTTCAGTAAAACCAAAACGCAACACGGCAACATAAACAACACTGACAAAGTGAGAAGCGAAACGACTTTAGCAGTCCCGCCGAGATCTGTAAAGTCATTAGCAGGGGCGACATCAAAAACGTCCCTAAACCACATAAGCATTGCATGAGGATGATAATGACCTCGACGGAAGCCATATGCAAACGATAATTTTGAAAGATGAGACGGAAAAAAATCAAATTAAAATGCAGTCCACAGCGACCCTTTGAAACAGTTCAATAACAAGGCAAAGGAATTGGAGAACTGCTGACTGGGAAATTGTGTAATTACAATGGAGTGGGTATTATTTTTTTGGGGGGGAGAGGTCATCTTTATAATCCCTTTTCCAAGATGGTGGCGGCGATGGAGGTTGTGGGTGGTTGGCGAACAAAGGTAACCAGATGGCTTTAGATCTACCTCGTTAGACTGAGAAGACAATAATGAGAGGCAAAATGTTTCCGTTTCCAACAAAGGAGGTCATGAGTCCAAGTCCCTAACAGGCCAATTTAGGAATACTATAGAGGTTCTTGATACGAATTGAGGGTCTGATGACAAACTACGTCAGTTTTTTCGTTATCTATCTCTTCTCCTGTTATGCCATTGGGGAAATACGTAGCTATGTTCATCAACAAAGTTCATAAGCATCAGTTATAAGAGTATTTAGAATAAATATTAACATATATACACACACACACACACACACACAAACACACACACCACACACATATATATATATATATATATATATATACATATATATATATATATATATATATATATATATATATATATATATTATATATATATGTGTGTGTGTGTGTGTGTGTGTGAATACATATTTAAAAATCACAGTAGATGCACGTGACTTCCCTTATATAACAGAAGATGCGTGAAAGCGCCTGGTACTGAACGTCTGCTTGTTATTTTCTAGTTGTATTCGCTTACTATATATAATATATATATATTATATACTATATATATATATATATATATATATATATATATATATATATATATATATATATATATATGTGTGTGGGTGTGTGTGTGTGTGTGTGTGTGTGTGTGTGTGTGTGTGTAAAAATTTATCAGGCTATCGTATGTCAGCCGTATTTCCTACAAATGCGTAAGTTTTACATAAGCTATTGCATCAAGAACCCAAGTTCACGTCACGAAAGTCAAAAAGAAATTCTAAATAGGATTTAAACAAGAACGCTTCGCTCGCAACATTACAAACCGAATTTACTAAAAGAAAAATAGTTTCGTGAATAAAATTTACCGAATACAGACCGAATTCCTGAAAAAATTATTCGCGAATATAATTTACCGAATACAGACCGAATTCCTGAAAAAAATATTCGCGAATATAATTTACCGAATACAGACCGAATTCCTGAAAAAAAAATATTCGTGAATAAAATTTGCCGAATACAGACCGAAAATAATACAGACTGAATTCCTGAAAAAAAATAAAGACCGAACTTCCTCAGATAAAGAGAATACTGATCGAATTTCCAGAAAAGACAAAAATACAGACCGAACTTCCTGAAAAAAAAAATTGACCGAGTGAATTTCCTGAAAAAAATAGACCGAATACATAACGAACTACCGAAAAAAAAACACAAACTAACTCCCTCAAAAAAAAAAAATAATAGCACAGAAGAGCAATACAGACCAAATCTCCTGAACACAAATAAATAAATAAATAAATAAAAGACCAAAAAAATACAGGCCAAACTTCCTGAAACAAATACTGACCGAACTTCGTGAGAAAATAAACAAATACAGATCGGAAAACAATACAGACCAAATTTCCTGAAAAAATAGACCTAATAAATACCGAGCTTCCTGAAAAAAAACATAACGGAATTTCCTGAAATAATAGACCCAATACAAACTAAATTTCCTGAAAAAACTCATACAGACCAATTTCCTGAAAAAAACAGACCCAATACAGACCGAACTTCCTGAAAAAAAAACCGAATTTCCTGAAAAAATACACCCAATAGAGAACGACCATACAGACCAATTTCATGAAAAAAATATACCCAATTCAGACCGAATTTCCTGAAAAAAACACAGACCTATTTCCTAGAAAAATAGACCTAATCCAGAACGAATTTCCTAAAAAGAAAAACATACAGAACAATTTCCTAGAAAAATAGACCAATACAGTCCGAACTTCCTCAAAAAACATACAGACCAATATCCTGAAAAAATAGACCGATTACAGACCGAATTTTTTGAAGAAGCAAACACTACAGACCGAACTTCAACAGGAAAAAGACATACGAACTTCAAGAAAAAAAAAAAACTTACATATCTAACTTCCTGAGAGGAAAATAAACAACAGACTGAACTTCCTGAAAAAAAAACAATACAGACCAAACTTCCTCAAAAAAACAAGAACAAAACAGACTGAACTTCCTGAAAAAAAAACAATACAGACCAAACATCTTCAAAAAGAAAAAATAAACAGACAACTTCCTGAAAAAAAAACAATACTGACCAAACTTCCTTACAATGAAAAAAAAAATAAAAAAAACAGAGCGAACTTCCTGAAAGGGGGCAGCGACACTTAAAATTAGGATTCAAAGCGCATCAGGCTGCTTCACTTCCTACCATTTGCGAGCAGCTTTCAAAACCCATCCCCATTTCGACAAACAGGAGAGGGAGGGAGGGAGGGAGGAAGGACGTCCACGATCTACGTGAAAAAAAGAAAGAAAAAAAAGCGACAATCCCTAAATGGGATTTAGAGCTCTGCAAAGGAGATTAAACTACAGATGTTTACACTGATCGTAACATCCACCCGTTCACACACAATGTTCTGAAACACTAAAACGCATTTTGGACGTGGGTGGTGGGGGCTAGTGAACGGATACGGGGAGGGGGATAGAGTTGGGGTGTTACAGAGAGGGGGAACCGGGGGGAGGGGGGGGGGGGGGGGGGGGGGAGAAGGGTATGGCTTAAGTTAAATCCGCATAACAACTGTCCATTTTACAAAGAACCAAATACTGGACACATCAAAATTCATTTTGTCCTGGACGCCATCATGGAAATTTATTTGTATTACGCCGAAAAATTCCCCACTAAAACGATTATTTATTCATTTCTTTGTTATTCCAGAACCGTAAAGAAGCGCATGACAAACAAAAGGAAGGGGATAGCAGCCCGTAAAATACACCGTAATAAAAATAAAACAGCTTGGTAAACAAAGAAATGCGTATACGACATTTAGGGAAACGAAAATAAAAAAAGAAGAAAAAAATTTGAAGTCCCGAGACTGAAGCTCCTCTAAAACGTTACAAAATTGGTCGCACGGCTAGAGAGAGAGAGAGAGAGAGAGAGATACAACAGGAAGGAAGGAAGGAAGGGAAGGCGAAGGGAATAGAAAAAATGGGAAAGGAACGAGAGGGGGTGGACAGAAAGAAACGAAAGAAAGAGCGTCCGCAGGAGCCTTTTCCAAGAGACGAGGGGAAACAGGACAGGCGAGATTAAAATACATTGCCCTTTCTGTTACCAGTGGAAGGAGGAGGAGGAGGAGGAGGAGACGCCGCCGGGGGATAATCAGGAGGGTAGGGTAAGGACCTCTAGTAAATAGCAACTATTATAAAGCGCCGTTAGGGCCCTTCTAGTGCAGGCTCCAGACGATCTTAAAGGAATGAATAAAAAAATAATAAAATAAAGGGAGGATAGAAATGAGGGTGGAGGGGATAAGGGATGATATAGTATGGTGGGGGTAGGGAGAGTGAAGAAATGAAGCTTTAGTGGAGAACGAAAGAAACAGCACAACTCTCAACTACTTGTGCAGCAGGAGACTGACAAAGATATATGATGTCCGTCAATTTACTTAATTACATTTTAAAGTAGAGGTGGTCAATTAACTTTCGAGTCGAGATGTTCAATTACCTTTGGTAAGTCGAGGAATTTCATTATCTTTGTTTGTATGATGTTTTTAAGTTGCGTGGAACCAGTGGTATTCGCAACGGGACCAACGGCTTCATGTGACTTCCGAACCACGTCGAGAGTGAACTTCTATCATCAGAAATACATATCTCTGACCACTCAATGGAATGGCCGAGAATCGAACTCACGACCACCAAGGTGGCAGGCCAAGACCAAACCGATCATGCCACTCAGACACTTTTCATTATCTTCGAAGTTAAGATTGTTCGTAATTTACAGAGTCGAATAAACATGATCTTGACAAATTAAGTTTTATAAAACTTCCAGATGTGTCTAATAAACACAGGTTTAGTATATTATACATTAATAGGAATAATAGATGTTTCTCTGACGTTCCTATGGAAATACACGCTTCTTAGGCATGTGTCATACACCTAATGTTACTGTAGTAGATTAACTATAATTTAATGTCGTATAGAGAGAAGACACCAGCAACAGTTGAATTTTTTATCCAAGATGATAAAATCACAACTAAAAATTATTCTTTTAGTTGTGATTTTATCATCTTACATAAAAAATTCAACTGTTGCTGGTGTCTTCTTTCTATACGACATTAAATTATAGTTAATCTACTACAGTAACATTAGGTGTATGACACATGCCTAAGAAGCGTGTATTTCCATAGGAACGTCAGAGAAACATCTATTATTCCTATTAATGTATTAATGTATAATATACTAAACCTGTGTTTATTAGACACATCTGGAAGTTTTATAAAACTTAATTTGTCAAGATCATGTTTATTCGACTCTGTAAATTACGAACAATCTTAACTTCAAAGATAATGAAAAGTGCCTGAGTGGCATGGTCGGTTTAGTCTTGGCCTGCTACCTCGGTGGTCGCGAGTTCGATTCTCGGCCATTCCACTGAGTGGTCAGAGATATGTATTTCTGATGATTGATGATAAAAGTTCACTCTTGACGTAGTTCGGAAGTCACATGAAGCCGTTAGTCCCGTTACTGAATACCACTGGTTCCATGCAATGTAAAAACATCATACAAACAAAGATAATGAAATTCCTCGACTTACCAAAGGTAATTCCTCACTTCCATTTTTTTTTACCCCATGCTCTTCATAAAATCTTATCAAATACATATCCATTGTTTGAAAAAACGTATCTTACGCTGATATAAGAAGTGTCTATTAACAGTATTTCAAAACATTGTTGGTGACGATTTTTGAGAGAGAGAGAGAGAGAGAGAGAGAGAGAGAGAGAGAGGATAACTTTGAGACCTCATCATGGGGGCAACCATTCAACATTTCAAAACGAAGCTGGTGACGATTTCGGATGAGAGAGAGAGAGAGAGAGAGAATACTTAAATGCTAGAAACAGAAGAGAAAGGCTTTATAATAAGTGATCCATCAGGGAAGGTGGCACCGGGTCAAAATATTATGACATAACATGCAGACGCGTCCGAGTCCAGAGCCGCCCATCGCCCACACTACCACAAATTACCCCGTGTTAATGACTCCCCATACCTCACGACCTGCGTGTACCGCGGGGCGCTCTTCCCATCCGACACCCGTGTAAGGCCACTCCCACCCACAGGAAGAACACGGGTCGTCTCTTTTCGCATAATCTGTTATTCGGAATGGGATGAATAAAAACGCCCTTAAGGGAGGGGGGGGGGGGGTGGGGGGAGGAAAGGGAGGTTATGCATAAGATAAGACCTTTAAATAGGAGTTTAAGACCACACGCGGGTAATTCCTTGGGTCGAACACGAGTGATTTCCCCAGACGCTGACCGTCACGCCTTCTACACGATGCTATCGAAAAGTATTTAATAACGTTTTATGAAGAGCACGGGGTTCAGAAAAATGGGAAGGGATGAAGGGAAGAGGGGGGAGGGGGTTCTGCCAAAAATATTCATGAGTCATGCCTGAAAATTAAAGGGAGAGATTGAAGCCCTGTTTAAGTGATTATTGACTGTGAATCTATTTATACATTTCCCACAACAGATAAACATGTAGTTTAACGCTATCTGAAGTACACTGCTAATGTACAGTTCTCATATTGACGTAAAATATAGTTCATTTTCAAAATACCGAAATGTAATTAATAACGTTTTGTGAAGGGTATGGGATTAAGAAAAATTGTTGGGGGAGGAATGGGGATGGGGGGAGGAATATGGGGGAATTAAAAAAAAAAAAATATTTTCAGGAGTCTCGGCTGAACATCACACTTGAGCGGGGAGAGGTGGGGGCCCTATTAAAGTTATCCACGACTATGAATCTACGCATACATTTCTCGAAAGATGTGTAGTTTATTATTATTTTAGGATACTACCAATACATTACTTTTTAAAACTATCGAAAAGCACTTAATAAGATTAAATGAAGAGAGAACGTTAAGAAAAGTTGTTTGGAGGAAAGGGGAGGACAGGGGGGGGATTCTACCTAAAAAAATTCAAGAGTCATGGCTAAAAATCAAGTGCTAGAGTTCTTAGTTTAGTGATTCATGACTGAATATTTATACAATCATCACAGCATACTCGTATATATACATAATTAAATATTCTTTTACGAATACTGTTAATAGACACTTCTTATATCACCGTAAGGTACGTTTTTTCAAATAATGGATATGTATTTGATAAGATTTTTTGAAGAGCATGGGGTAAATAACTGGAAGGGAGGAAGGAGGCGGGAGCGAGAGAGGGGGGGAGGGGTGTTCTTAAAAAAATATGAGTCATGGCTAAAAATTAAGCGGAGATATGGGAGCCCTAGTAGTAATTCATACATTTATAAATTTTTCACAATAGATGAATATGTAGTTACTACTATTTTGAAGATATAGCTGATTTACAGTTCTTAAATCAACGTAAACGATACAATATTTTCCAAACCAAGAAAGTTGAGAAAACCCTATATCATTACTCAAGTCTCAATTCTTTCTTTTCTTAGTATTATTTTCTCTTCACAAGTCGATTGCCCTTTGGCCGTAACTATATACTAGAACGTAGACAATGCTTTTTTTTTTTAGTTATTTTAGAGTTTGTACACAAGCGTTTAAATGATTATTATATATTATTAGTATTAACGAGTAGATTAACCAACCATGTGAATCAAAAGACTTGGCTCTCATAGGCATGAATTTAAAAGTAATGAGTCATACAAGGATTGAAAATTTCCCTAATTCCATAAAAAAAAGCAACATGCGGTGCGCTGTATGCATTATATACTCAAAGGTTCTCTGCAGCGTTTCTTATGGTGCTAGCTGCAACCCTCTCCATTTCTGTTATCATACCTCCGTTCATATTATCATTTTCTTCTTACTCTTTTTACCCCTCTCCTAAAAACTGTCTCACAGAGCAACTGCGAGGATTTTATCCTGTTACATTCAAACCTCCTTTACTCTCTATTTACTTTTCATTGCTGAATAACCTAATAGGTCCCCTGCGCTGGACCTTTGGCCTAAAACTTATATTCCAATTCCATTGAGCAGAAATGTTTGACGAACACAACTGCGGTATTGAAAAAACATCAAAACTGTTTATTTGCAATATCCAGCGTTTTACACATCAAAAAATGTTGGGGAAGTCAGTACCTTAAAAATAAAAATACTTAACTTTAACCTAGGGCAGGAACTGTGCACATAGCTAAAGCACTTTAGAAACAAGTGTAGCTTGGCAAATGACTATGTAAACTAAGTAAATACGTGATATTTGGAACTCCGTGTACACAGCGGTATTTAATTCGGACGGACAACATAATTACCATCAAAACATTAATGATAGAGAATTCATGCACACACATTACACACACAAATATACATATACATATATACTCACAGTCATTGGGCGGCTACTTGGAAATTATAGCTTAATGAAAAATACTATTGTCAAGGCCAGGAAGAACATTTGTATTTTACAAAATTCTGAAAAATTTCTTAGATGATTAATTTTGTCCCAGACCGATGTACAGTACTGCTAGTAAAGATGTAAAGTAATACATTAAATTACCCTTCCTTGTCATTGTAGCTATACTGTCCGAAAAAAAAGTGACAAAAAATCCTTAAGCATTGTTTCCCTCAAATTAATTTTCGGTTCGTTTTTACTAACCCTTTTACTGTAAAATCACTTTTGAAGGGAAGCATACTCTTCCTATGGAGCTTAATTCGTGTGTTGTTTACTTGTTTGCTTACCTATTGGCAGTGTGGTCTGCGTCTGCGACACCAGTTCCCGCTGGCTCAGACGCAGAGTATTGAAACAGTCTTTCTGTTAAAACTATGAAGTTTTCATCTTTCTAAACCACCCCTTTCAGTCATAAGGGAACACAGTATAGCACAAGACCATCCTTTCACTGACCTGGATTTTAAAGCACTGTCTTTTTGTTCAAAGAGACTGGACCTTCCAATTTCAGAGTCACTGGTTATTAAGAGGACGAAACCGGAATTGAACAACTTGTCCAGTATTCAAGTAGCTATCGTGTTATTTAATAGTTAGAAGTTTTACTTTGGGTGTGGCAGTTTGTTTACAGTTCACCTTATTTTTATGTTTGCGTTTGTTTTGACATAATTTTTGTGATTAATTTTTTAATTTCTATTTTATGTTCGTTTTATGTTTGTTAGCACTTTTACTGAAGGTTTTAGTAAAACCATGAATTTTATTGTAACTTCAGTGATTGTCATCCTTGTCAATTTTTTCAGCCTGATAATGAAGTTTTAGACCTCGATAGCTCGTATATAGTAATGTTCTTCCTGGTCTTGCGAATATTATTCATCATTACGTATATATATATATATATATATATATATATATATATATATATTATATATATATATATCTATATATTATATATATATATTTATATTATATATATTATATATATATATATATATCTATATATATATATATATATACATATATACACTAGCTGACCAACCCGGTGAATGACAACCAATAAACTCTCTCTCTCTCTCTCTCTCTCTCACACACACACACAAAATTCAATAACGTTAGTCCGGGTATTCACTATCACCGAGGTTTGCCTGCCATTTCTTCTGCCAGTTCATCGAGACTGATGTTAAAACAATCATACAGACGACAGTTTGTGTACGTGGTCAGTCCGCTCACAAGAAGGTTGAAATGATGGAATTACCTAAAGTTCTTTCGACCAACTGACAGGTAATTGCAAGTGTTGACGAGTAAGCAACGATTTCGTGACAGTCTGTCGCTGAATTTCACCTGGGAAAGATCTCAGCCTTATTGATCAGAAT
The DNA here is from genome assembly GCF_015104395.2 of Macrobrachium nipponense. Classification (NCBI taxonomy): domain Eukaryota; kingdom Metazoa; phylum Arthropoda; class Malacostraca; order Decapoda; family Palaemonidae; genus Macrobrachium; species Macrobrachium nipponense. The sequence goes on along the minus strand of NC_087218.1, from coordinate 30,105,244 downwards.
AAGAATAAATTATGTATATGACTGATTCATTTCATTGTTAGACCCTTCAGTAGTATTTGTAGGTCGTGACGAGTCCAAATCATATGATAAAAATTTAAGGCAATTTTTCCATGTGCTACAGACAATTTGGTATAAGCCTAGGCAAATGTCCTGGCTTTTCATGGTAGGT
>NC_087218.1:30095075-30097575 GCF_015104395.2 Macrobrachium nipponense | reverse complement strand
TAACGACTCGTGACTGGGAACAGACGTCCGTGATTTGATATGCAGGGCGCACAATCATCATTCTGGCCACGGCTCCTTTTCAATGGTTGGTGCCATTCCCCCCTCCTCCCCAGCCCCAGAACCATTTCCCCCCAACCATGCCATTCTCTAAGGGGCTGGAAGGGGGAGGGAGATTCACAGCTAATTAAAAGGTGCAGGAAAGCAGAGAGAGAAAAGCAACTGGCGTCCTTCTTCTGTTTTGGAAATACATTATAAAACTTAAATGGAATAATGGAATGTAGTAAAGGTAGGAAAATTACGAGAGAGAGAGAGAGAGAGAGAGAGAGAGAGAGAGAGAAGAGAGAGAGAGAGAGAGAATTCCTCCTTAAAGATCGGAACATAATACATTATCTGTAAATCAAAACACAGACAGGCAGGTAATGGAAGTAAGCCATTAAGGCTGCCATAGAGGACATCCGCAAGAAGGCTGATACAGACACAAATTCTTCTATAATAAAATCAAACCAGCTTTCTCGGCTACACACTTCTAATTCTTCCAGTGAATGGTTTAAAATTCCTTTTATTCATATTCGTAACAACGAATGATGAGCTTTAGATGGGAAAATATATTTTGTAATTTACATTTTAAAATATTAGATGGGAAAATGTGTTTTATTACATTTCAAACTATTAGATAAAATATAATACTTATTTACATTTTAAAGTTAATTGGGCAAAATATGTTGCGTGTATTTTTTCAACATTTAGAAGGGCGAAATGTTATTGTTTGTTTACATTTTAAATTAGTAATTGGGCAAAATATGTTATTATATTTTTTTCAGCTTATACATGGACTGAATACGTCATTGTTTACGTTCGAATTGACCAACTTTTACTATGAGCAGAATTTGACTGTTTACATTCTTCAACTTTTACGAGGTCGGAATAAGTCTGTAAACATTTTAATCTTGCAACTGCCCAAGCTTCTCTTCTTTGTTTTCATGTCTCGTTTCCATGCTGGTAAATGTAACGTTGAACTTCAATTACTCAACTCTATAATGGATCCCGGACGAGGAAGCAATAGGTACGATCTTTCAAACCCTACTTTGCCTTGCTTAGCCCAAGACGTCAGCTGTGTATTGATGATCAGTCGATTGTTCTAGGTAACGCGGAGAGAGAGAGAGAGAGAGAGAGAGAGAGAGAGAGAGAGAGAGAGAGAGAGAGAGAGAACTAACCGAAGCGAACGTAAAACGCATAATAAAATATCCTGCAAGATCAAAACACGGAGTGTGACGTCATACTCCATTTAAGAAATGCCGCCGACTATGCAATAATTGGCTCGACGTTTCTAAGGCAACACTTAAAAAATGACCAGCCGGACTGACTTCACAGTCAGGCTTTTATATAATTACTCGGACGTAAATTAACATGGTGCTTCTCAGACTCCAAGCAAGCAGAGAGAGAGAGAGAGAGAGAGAGAGAGAGAGAGAGAGAGAGAGAGAGAGTTCAAGCATGCACATTTATACATGAATTCTCCTTTAAAGAATAAGGGCACGCGCATGCAGACATTCACATACACAAACTGTAGTAGTAGTAGTGCTCGAATGTTTGAGAAGCTACAATTAACATAGTGTTTCTTAGAGAGAGAGAGAGAGAGAGACCAAGCATACACGCAACTTGTGGTCATAAGTGTACCCAAACCGTTTAAGAAGAACGAACGCAGCCCACGAACGCTATCCAAAGGCACAATCGCGCCCTCCCCAACTTCGCCGGGTCAAGTGCCCATAATCAGCGGAGGAGTGCATCGATAAATCTAATGACTTGTTCAATCAATTCCGAGTGACAGGTCCTACCAAGTCTCGAACTCGACCGGTCTGGATCAATTTTCAGAATGCATCGACGGGCGTCCGATGAAATCAATGGCAATTCATTAGGATTCTTTCTGTGGTCAAGTCGTTTTCTACGCGACCAAAGCGCTGTTTTCTAAATACTTCGTTTTCCCTTCGTCGAAACATAATTGCATCGTAATCACTCAGATACATTCGTTATTGAGTCGTTTCCTATAGTCCAAGCAAGCAGAGAGAGAGAGAGAGAGAGAGAGAGAGAGAGAGAGAGAGAGAGAGAGAGAGAGAGAGAGAGAAACATATTTGTAGAATTATTCTGATAAATCTGTTATTGGGTTTTTCCTAAAGTCCAACTAAACAAACACACACACAGAAAGAGAGAAGAGAGGATTGAGTTTTTACTATAGTCCAACTAAACACACACACAAACACACACACACACAGAGAGAGAGAGAGGAGAGAGAGAGAGAGAGAGAGGAGAGAGAGAGAGAGAGAGAGAGCATGGGCTTTCTCAGATAGTTTTTCCCCAACTGTGAAACTCCCTATCACAAAATGACCGAATTATCCTCGCACATCTGTTACTACATTCCAAGGAAATCCCCAAATTCATTCTGAATTCTTCAGTAACTGAATTATCGTATTATCGGGAAAACGAACTGAAGCCCCCTTTGAATAAT
>NC_087218.1:30080075-30092575 GCF_015104395.2 Macrobrachium nipponense | reverse complement strand
TGATCACGACCTTTCTCTTCTAAAATCCCCTCCATGGTGTTTTTTTTTTTTTTTTTTTTTTTTTTTTGTAGCTTAGCGAATGTTTGTAAAAAACTACGCTCCAGAAAAGGAATACATCCAGTCCGAGTTCAGTAACTATTATTCGCTTGTTGTTATAGCATAAATAACAACCGTCAATTGTTGATGGTTGAAAGTGTAAACAATGTTAGATTCTTACCAATACTTTTTAACTGCAAGTAATTAGTTTTGTTTTCTGTCGCCAAATCAGAAATAAATTAGTATAATTTTCAATATCTTATTTCAATAAATATAATTTCATTTTTTTAAATTACAAAAATAATTTACAAATAAAAACTAATCTGATCACTGTTTTCTTAATTTTCCATGGTTGAGCTTTATTTCGCCAAATATTTCGCCAAATTGTCTCTGCGCTGAATAGTCCTTGTGCTGAATCGTCATGCCTTGAATTGTCTCTAAGCTGAATTGTCGGCGTTGAATTGTCCTGCGCGGAATTGTCGACCCACGGCAAAATATTATAAAACTATATAAAAGCTTTCAAACCCTACTCTACGACTGAAGATGAACCCACAGTAGGGTTCGAAAGCTCTTATAAAATTTTATAAAATTTTACTACTGCTACCATCAGTATATATTATTGTGGACCGTAAAGAGCAACAATAATAATCATCATCATCATGCTTCTACAATATATGCTCTCCTAACGTTCGCCTAACTTCCCCTTCCTCCCTCCCTCCTCCCTTTCTTCTCATCTTCCTCCAAGCCGAGGGCCTCCTTTCTTCCTCACCTGAGGTAATCTCCCCTTTTAAAAGAGGCGAACGCTCGAGATGGCCTTAAATATCGACTAAGAATTTGCCTTTATTGCAGTCATCTATTTGGCAGCCCCGGAAAAACTGCCGAAACTTCCTAAATTGCCTCCGCTATAGTCAAATGAGCCCAAACTTTTATATAAACACCAATCTACATACGCAATCAGTTCCCGGAGAGAGAGGAGAGAGAGAGAGAGAGAGAGAGAGAGAGAGAGAGAGAGAGAGATGAAGTCCATAACAACGAACTTGAACACAAGATGTTTCTAGTAATTTTGCAGCCTTAGCCTTTATTCATAAAAGTTGTTTTAGCAGTAATCAACACACATGAAAAAAAAGAATGAATAAAGGTCATTCACTCACTCACCATTTACTAAACCCTGCAAGTGGACAAATAAGGAATTCTAAAAAGTCAATGACAAAAACACTTCAATGACGATAACAAATATATCATTGAAAGTGACCAGTCAAACCTCTACGCCACTCTTGAAATAGGTATACGAAGTAAAAATTTGGAAAAAAAATCGAATATCAAAAACCAATTACATAAAAAAAAAACAAGCTTCCGTGAAAAACCGCCCCCCCCCCACCTCCCTAATACAAAAACCTACAAATTCTAAAAATACCTTCAGGTCTCATAAACGCCTATGACCCCATAATACCTAACTACAGTTATCCGCACCAACGAAACAGCGGTAGAATTCGTGAGAGGAATCCATAATGAGTCTTCAATGCAATAGGCCTATTAGGTTTGGCATATGGGCCTAATCTGTTCGAGTGGAAAGAGGAGATAATGGTTCTCCCTATAACCTCGAGCCTGTATCCTCCGGAACCCTAACTCACGACATAGTTTGCAAGTTGTCCAGGTTCAGACATTTTTGAGCAAATACATATGAATACATGCAGAGTTTTGGATGGAGGATGCGGTATTGGTTATTGTCATTTTTTAAGACTAAATGTGAGACACCAAAAACAATGAAGTACATAAATGAATACGTAATACAAATATATGTATATATAATCAGAATCAATAATATTATTAACAATAATAAACATAAATGTTATATATATATCTACACACATACACACACACACACACACACACACACACACATATATATATTATATATATATATATATATATATATATATATATATATATATATATATATATATACCTATAATATATATTATAGCAAATATACAGCGTCGGTTCACCTCAGTATTTCCTCAATTCTTCCCTGGTCAAGTTACCGTCATCTCCCCCCCCCCCCCCCCCCCCCCACCCCCCCCCCCCCCCCCTCCCCCCCCCCCCCCTCCTTTTTTCATGCATGTAATATTAATAGCTTTTTTTTTTTTTAGATACATTTAATACCGACAAACACAGATGCAAGAGTAAATATAAATATCATGAATTTGCTCTTCTAAGAATATCACAACAAATGACAATCGAGCTGAATAAATGACACACTAATATTCGGCCCCCCCCACACCCCCTCTCTCTCTATCTCCTCTCTCTCTCTCTCTCTTCTCTCTCTCTCTCTCTCTCTCTCTGATTATCAGTACTGTCCTCGGGATATAAAGGAAATTCGTGAAAGGTGCCAAAGTATTTCATCACTGCTTTACTACAGAAATGATGTTATTTCTCTCTCTCCCTCTAAACACATAGACTCACACATTTGCACAACTTCTGTCAAGATTTAACCCCCATTAAAGCTAAAAATATAGTCCATAATTAAAGAGTACAAATTAAAAGAAAAAACGCTATAACGCTACGCGAAAAACAAATAAGTGAAGACATACATTTGTGAAATAATTGAAAACAGACATTTGTGACTGCAACAGCTAAAAAAGAAAAAAAAAAAAAAAAATACAGAGAAATGCACTTTACGGCTGCAGAAATAACAAATAAACAGAATACATATTATGGAGTGCACCACAATACGGCTGCAGAATGAAAAAAAAGCAAAAACACGAAATGCGTATTTCCTATATATATATAAATACGCCTGGGAGGGGGGGTTAAATGGAGAGCGAGACAGAGAGCCTTTAACCCCCAAAAACCATACATTATGCAACAGTTAGAAGGAAGCAGCTTTAACGGCAATGGCAAATTTGGAATGGGCGGCCGCATTTGCATAGAAATAACGGGCCATGGAATTTTAAAAAGAGACAAGCACGGAAAAATACGGTTTCGCTGAAGGGGTAGGGGGGAGGGGGAGGAGGAGGCGTCATTCCATGGTGTCCTCTGGGAGGGGAGGTGGGGGGGAGGTATCTTGTCCACTCAAAATACGGTGAAGAGAGAATTATCAGGACAGGGATAAAATTACCGAACTTTCCTTGCTGGTTTGGGGATCGAACCCGGGTTCCTTAAGTTCGTAAGGTTGGTATATAAAAAGGAACCAAAAAAATGAGAGAGAGAGAGAGAGAGAGAGAGAGAGAGAGAGAGAGAGAGATTTAGTATATAATCAACGCTTCTGCATCACAAAAAAAATGAGTGTGGAAAAGAAATGTCATTGCAATAGCAGTTGCTTATTGATTACAAGACACTGATTACAACAATCTACGTATATATATGCATGGATATGGTTTTCTCTCTCTCTCTCTCTCTCTCTCTCTCTCTCTCTCTCTCTCTCTCTCTCTCCTTCACACACATGCGCACACACACCGAAACTTCAGTGGGTTTACAAATTATCACACCCAAAGTACACACCCTGGAAGTAATGGTACATGAAAGATTACACATCAAATGTCTCTGCCGTCTTCTAACTACTACGGTGTTGATGCATCCAAAGTGAAACAAGGTCGAGACGGCAGGTTCTGACTCAAGGGATTTTAGGTACCGTCCTGAAGCTTTGACCAAGGCAGCTTCATTCGAGGTTAGTTCTAAGTTTCGAAAGAGGGGTTTTATAACCTATTGAGTTTGGTGCACGTAGACTATTATTATTATTATTATTATTATTATTATTATTATTATTATTATTATTATAACCAATTGAGTTTTGATACATGTAAACTACCGTTATCATTATTATTATTACTTATTATTATTATCAATACGTGCAAACAAATCTTGTGGAACAAGTCAGTAAATGTATAATTAATCTTCCTTACCAGTATAATTTATATGTACAACATGTGTGTGTGTATGTATGTATATGTATGTATATATGATATATGTTATTGTATATAATTGTATATTATTATTTATAAAAATTTATAATTTAATTATTTTTTTAAAAAATTTTATAAAATCTATATTATAATTAAATTTATATATTAATCTTATTATATATATATATATATATATATACACACACATATATATATATGAATCACGGTGGTGTGATAAAAATTCATAATATGGCTACGTAGGTGAGGCAAAACATTGTTAACATGGTAGGGGTGGGTGGTGGGTATAGCGATTCTAATTACAAAATCCCTGAGTTGGACAGTGATTTGTAAGTAAGAATCGGTATTAACTTATACCTCCCTTATTGGCCGAGTCGGTAACTTCACTGAAGTCCTGATTTCTCCTCTGTGCGCTGGTTCGAATCCACGAGAGGACGAAATTATTATCAACTTAAAAATTCCCCTTCGGTTAACATATATCTAAATATATTAATTCCGAGGTAGAGTGAATTGCATATGAAAGGACATTTGTAGCTTAATGCATGTATATATATGAATCACGGTGGTGTGATAAAAATTCATATATATATATATATTATATATATATTATATATATATATATAATATATATATATATATATATATATATATATAGAATTCCATCTAACAAAAGGGGCCCATATAAACACCAAAATATAGAAAGTAAGTACTATATTTCAGTGACTGCTGTCTCTCTCTTCAGGTAGGTAATAAATGAGAAAAGTTACAGAAACTACTACAGGTAAATACAAAAGAAATTACGTAAAATAAACAACACAATAAGCAAAAATCCTTCATTACAACTTCGAGCCCGGAAACGCAATAAATAATTCATGGCGAACCTTCACGACTGGTCTTCACACGCATGATGACATAAATAACAATCTCTCTCTCTCTCTCTCTCTCTCTCTCTCTCTCTCCTCTCTCTCTGCCGATCGAGGGACGCCGTAGAGGAAGGGAAAAGGAACGAAATGAGACTTGGAAAGGAAAGAAGGGAGAGGAAGGGGAAAGGAAAGAAAGTAAAATGTGAAAATAAGGAGAAAGGGAAGAAAAGAGGAATGGGAAAGGAAAGAAAGGAGAAGGGAAGGAAAGAAAGGAGAAGGGGAAAGGAAAGAAAGGAGAAGGGGAAAGGAAAGAAGGGAGAGGAAGGGGAAAGGAAAGAAAGTAAAATATGAAAATAAGGAGAAAGGGAAGAAAAGAGGAAGGGGAAAGGAAAGAAAGGAGAAGGGGAAGGAAAGAAAGAAGGGGAAAGGAAAGAAGGGAGAGGAAGGGGAAAGGAAAGAAAGGAAAAGGGGAAGGAAAGAAAAGAGAAGGGGAAAGGAAAGAAAGGAGAATTGGAAATGAAAGAAAGGAGAAGAGGAAAGGAAGGGGAAAGGAAAGAAGGGAGAGGAAGGGGAACAGAAAGGTCTTCCGCCGGCGAAGGGTCGAGACGAGACCCGGCAAAGCTTCATTTAGAGGAAAACCGCTACAATAAGAAAGAAGTTAAAATAAGAAATAACCGGAGAACTAAAAAGTTAAAATAAGAAATAACAAGAGAACAAAAAAGTTAAAATAAGAAATCACAGGAGTGAATAAGTAATATATATATATATAGTATATATATATATATATATATATATATATATATATATATATATATATATATATATATATATTCGTCACAAATCCCGTGTCTCCCTCACACAGACGCCACCCCGCCCCCTCCCCACCCCACCCCAAAACCCGTCCCTTTACCCATCCCCCTCCCCTTCTGTTTCCTCTGTTTTCCTCTGGTTGCCTTGTAAACATTCAATTCTGCTCTCTCTCTCTCTCTCTCATCTATGGGGAAGCGATGCCACGGCTTCCTCTCCCTCGTCAGTAATTCGGTTTCAGTTTTTTCTTCCTCAGTAGGTTCAGTCTTTACCTCGTCAGTAGCTCGGCTTCAGTGTTTCGTTGTGTCTGTATCGCAACCGTGTTTATATAGCCTTTTAGAGCGCGGAAGTAGTATATATTGTTATTGAGACCCGATTAGTTTTCATATGTGCCGGCCATAACTAAATCTTTTTTCTTAACTGTCAAGATACCCCGTTTTTAGTTTTCTGTAAAAGAAAACTGTTCAGATGGCTTTGTTTGTCTGCCCGCCCTCAGATCGTAAAATCTAGGCTACAAACATACCAAGTTGCAGCCCTGCAGCCACGGCCCGGTGGTGGGCTGTCCTTTAGCGCTGCCAAACGCACGGTCATGGCTAAATTTGCCCTTAAATAAAATAAAAACTACTGACGCTGCAGGGCTGCAACTTGGTATGTTTGTAGCCCTGTAGATTTTACGATCTGAGGGCGGACAGACAAACTAAGCCATCTGAACAGTTTTCTTTTACAGAACACTAAAAATGGGGTATCTTGACAGTTAAGAAAAATGGTTACGTTATGGCCGGCACATATGAAAACTAGGCTATACAAACACGGTTCTGATACAGACACAGAGAAACACTCAAGCCGAGCTACTGACGACGTAAAGACTGAACCTATTGAGGAAGAAAAAACTGAAACCGAATTACTGACAGGGAGAGGAAGCCGTGGCATCGTTTCCCCATAGATGAGAGAGAGAGAGAGAGCAGAATTGAATGTTTACAAGGCAACCAGGGGAAAACAGAGGAAACAGAAGGGGAGGGGGATGGGTAAAGGGACGGGTTTGGGGTGGGGAGGGGCCGGGGTGGCGTCTGTGTGAGGGAGACTCGGGATTTGGGACGAAAATATATCTCCTAAGATAAACAAGTGAGGAAGTTATAAGCGATTTCTTCATACACAGAGGTTTATTATTCTCTTAGGCTGCCTTTCGCCCAGGAAGTAGAATTTCTCCACGGTCAAAATGCTTTAGCTTCCGCTGTTGGAAAGCGAATGTTTACATGCTGGCATAAAGCCAACTTCATTTAACATAAAACCGGATTTTGTTCTGCGCAACGCAATAGTAAGGATATGACACACCTACATCACTATAATGTAATATGCAATGACTAAAAGCTGTGTTTGACGAGGTCCTGAATGCTCTGCCACAACAAAAGGAATATTTTAAAAATTACTCAGAAAAAAAGAGAAAAATTAGACTGAATAAATATCCTAATTCGTTGAATAAGTACAAAATTTGGTCCGTTTCTTTAAAACATTATAGAAACCGGTCTAACAAATGTAATACTAGGGTTTTTCCTTAAAACCCTTAGAGAAACCAAATTAACAAATATAATATTTGGTTTATTTCCTTAAATACCTTGGTGAAACCAGACTAACGAACATCCAATTTAATTTGTTTCCCTTAAACCTTAGTGAAACCAGACTAACAAATATAACACTTTATTTGATTCCTTAAAAACCTTAGTGAAACCAGACTAACAACTATAAATTTCTTTTTCCTTAAAAACCTTAGACAAACCAAATAAACAAATATAAAATTTCATTTGATTCCTTAAAAACCTTAGTGAAACCAGACTAACAATTATAAATTTCTTTTTCTTTAAAAACCTTAGAGAAACCAAATAAACAATTATAAAATTGGGTTTGTTTCCTTAAAACTTTTAGTGAAACCAGAGTAACGAATATAAAATTTGGTCTATTTCCTTAAAACTCTTAGTGAAACCTTAAGGAGATGAAGCGTTAAGGTGATAATTAGTATGAGACTTCACAAACTTTCAAAATCTGAGCAATAATCATTTGATACAGACCAAGCTTCACTTGTATTGTCAAGTCCTCTTCCTAGCAATTTTTTGGAGGGTATTTTATTCTATATTAACATTCTTTTTAGTGGGTACTTTATTCTGCGAAGGTTCGCTGGGCATGTCAGGCTAATGGCATTTTTGCCCCGTTCAATACGAGTGTTTTCACATCTTGAATAACAACAAGGCCAGGGCTAAATAATCCACATCCGACGTATCTATTCATTCCCCTTCTTCTCGCGTCCTGAATAACAAACGACGCGGCGAACTAAATACCCTTTATACCCCATACCCCTTCACTTCCCATCTTGTTGCAAGCGGAGACAGACAGAGAGAGCGACTGATCACCAATTCTAGAAAGGTCTCGGCCATGATAGGGGAGGGAGTTATAATGACAGGATGCTTGTGCATGCAAGACTACATACGGACCCTTCATCTGCATAGACTTCGGTGTGTATACTAAGGGCGCACTACTTCTCATGACAAAGGTAATTATGGTAATTTCGGTAAAAGACTCGTCGCCACGGGGTTACCGGCTGGGCTATGCACGGTCGGCCTCTTCCCTTCCCTTCCCTTCCCTTCCCTCCCCCCCTCCACATCCTTCTCCTTCTCCTCCTCCCCCCTCCTGCATGAATATAATAATGTACCGCCCGCTCTTGGAAAGGCTTCAAGTAATTACGGCCTATTGGTTGTAGTTCATCTCTCGCAGAGAGAGAGAGAGAGAGAGAGAGAGAGAGAGAGAGAGAGAAACCCAACTACCGACTGCATTTCATGTGGTTTTGAAGCTTAGGTGAACAAGTTTCAGGGCGACGTATTGTGGTAATAACAATAAGGATGATGCTGATTACAATAATATATTTACATCACGCAGATGCCAGCGGATTCAATTTCGCACTGAAGAACTGACAAAAGATTGTTGAGGAAAATAAAAAAAGGGAAACTTCTCCTGTCGTGCAAACTCAGGTCATTACAGGAATAGAAATGCTTCCCAATACATTAGCAAACACCTGAGAGAGAAAAAAAAAGCTGAGAGAAAAATTGATAAATGAAACTAAAAAAAAAATTCCCCATACATAAGCATCCTCCAAGGGCAGATGTATTGACGGGAAAACGAGGGCTGGGGACAAAAAAAATGTCGAAGAGAAAAAAAAATCGAAGAGAAAAAAAAATCAACAAAAATAAAAAATAAAAGTAAAAAGAAAAATCCCCAGAGGAACATTCCGACCCATCTTTTGACAAGGATGTTCTAACAAGGCAGTTAAAAACCAATCCGCCGAGAGTATTTGCAGGCTATTACAATGCCCATCCCGTCAAACACATGCAAACCAAACGCAACGCCAGCGCTGCAAATCTCAGGGGAGGGAGAGGAGGAGGGAAGGGAGACACGAGAGGGCGGGCTGAAGTCTATGCAACTGCATAGCGCCGACGACGCTAAGGGTCATTAACCATGGACTTGCAAGGGGAAAATAAGCATTGCCGCCGAAAGGTTCAAGTCCGGACAAACCTGAGAGATCTACTAGTACTCCTCCTCCTCCTCCCCCTCGTACACGGCGGCGTCTGTTGCAAAAACTTTGTGTTCGCCATTGGCTGAGAATCGTCGTGGGGCCGCCGCTGGAGGGCGAGACACGCATGCCTGAGGAAGTTATACGACGGACAGACGGGCAGACGGATCTGGATCCTGAGACGGATAGAAGACAGACGGACAGACTGACAGACGGGCGGATATATTACCCATTACCTTCTTTCACTTCCTTCAAATGAACACCTTATTCCTTGGCAGCTTGAATTTCAAGTCAATGGCCCCTTAAGTGGGCTTGTTCCTTAGGAATGGAGTTCATCATCTGAATATAATAATAATAATAATAATAATAATAATAATAATAATAATAATAATAAACGGTAATTACGACGCTTACTAACAGAGAGAGAGAGAGAGAGAGAGAGAGAGAGAGAGAGAGAGAGAGAGAGAGACGCGATTTCACAAAGATGTACACATGCCTAGAATAGGCCTACCAATGACCTGCAGTCGTCCTGGTTGGATGATAAGCTAAACGCCGCACGGGAAAGCGAATTAGAAGTACAATTTTAATAACAACCCGCTGTTATGAAACTGGTTTTCAAGAGCCCCTCCCGAGATGGTCCCGTTAAACTCGGATCTCCTCTCTCTCTCTCTCTCTCTCTCTCTCTCTCTCTCTCTCTCTTCACAGGAACAGAACGCCTGTCGCAAATACTGAAAAAGAAAAAAAAAAAAACACTGCGTTCTCTAGACAGCTAGCCACTCATGGGAGGAAACGTCACAGCCTGGCTTATTAACTATAGTGAAAACAGTTCTCAATGAATGGAAAAATTATCTTAAATAACGAAGCCAGGTGTAACTTATGAAAGAATCATCCTGGAACAAAGGGAAAATTAGTAAGAGAGAGAGAGAGAGAGAGAGAGAGAGAGAGAGAGAGAGAGAGAGAGAGAGAGAGAGAATTATTTTCAATTACGGAACGCGCTCACTTTCAGTATACAAGTTCGTTACAGACTGAAACATTACATAACTTCACAACTAAAACAATTTCAAACAATTTACATATTACTTATTATTATTATTATTATTATTATTATTATCATTATTATTATTATTATTGCTAAGAAACTCACAACCATGTGAAAGACAATCTGTGCAGAAAAAAATCCGCAATTACTATATAGTAAATTATATTACTACTATTAAGAAAACATCAAAAGAATTTCCAGGAGCATTGCAACATGATAACTTATTCAATGAAAATGTAAATGTACATTACCACTCTGAAAAATTGTACACCCTGATTTTACAACGCTAACAAGAATTAGCAGCCCTTTGGACCAAAAAACGCAAAAGTGATTCAGATAATATTACAAATGGAAGAAACTCTAAGTGTAATTATCGTAATTATTACAACTTCGCTTAAATTCAAATATTCTGATAATAAAGGTATAAGGCAAATAAAGATAAAATTAAAAAGTAACGGGAAAATTCAAAGCAGATCATATGATAATTATCATATTTACAAGAGACAACTCTTTTCAGATCAATTTATCATCAATATGTCGAATCTTATTTGAAGAATTGAGAAATTATCGACTTCTGATCATTGTTTCAAAAGCTTTAGCCTAGAAAACCAAATTTTAAAATTAATCTCATTTGAAAAAATTATTATAGAACAAAAACCCGAACTCTAAAAAGAAAAAAAAAATAGACAAATAATTAAAATCTTTGGATCTCATTCAAAGGGAGAAGTTTTCGACAATTCAATGCTCAACAGACTAAAGTCATTGCTTCAAAAGCTTGTGCCAAACAAAACCAAACTAAAAAAAATGAATCTTATTAAAAAAAACTTTCTTAAAACAATAAGTAGGTGCTATATATGAAAACCGAAATCTAAAATATTAAACTGAATAAAAAATTACGAAACTATTTCACAGTAACTTCTGTCCTAACTATGAAGTCACAAAATTAGGCTTAATAGGAGAGGCACAAAGCAGGACAATTTCAGGTAGTTAGGACTTAATTCTCAGAAGCGGAACTCAAATTCACGTCCTCATTAGGCCTACACATCCCTAGGCCCTGGCTACAATGAAATCATTTCCATGAATATGGCCCTATTTCCATCTTAAGCCTACGCGCGATAATTCGTGGTTTTCAAACGAAAACTGTTCCTAACCTACGCAATTTTGCTTCAAATTTCTGATAAACAAAATGATGCCTCTTAGCTTGACGGTAAACCTTTATTATGGAAAAGTGTCACTGATTCGTCTCATTTCACTATAAAATCGAGCAGCCATCAGAAGTTATATTTCTTCATAAGTTTGCGGAATGACAAACTCAATCAATCTCACACATACCATAGGAAGCGATTAATTATTCTTTCCGCAATACAATGGACAAAAGACTGCAGGTGCAGTATATCTAATGGAGGACTTTTACAGACAAAGTAGGTATTAACTAAGAAAATGTTTTAAGTAGTCCTAAAAGGCTTCTGAACATGGTAAGTATAAAACAACAATACATTTATAAAGAAAGACTCTATATGAATATTGTGGATGACTAAATAAGCCTTACACGTAAAATAAAAAAAAAGATAAGAGGGATTATTCCATAGGCCTACTACAATATCCGCACGCAAAACTATTAACGATAGTCCTAATTCTTTCAAATTTTTTTTACACATATGCGTCCTGGATAATATGGGCTACAGCTGAATTCGAAGGGACGGTTCCTTCCTAAAATTATTAGGCCTATTTCCACACAAAAATTAAATGCCAGTATTCAAAAAGCTCGATAATCAAAACCTATTTCCAAAATAAATCAGAGATCATAGGCATTGCTCGAAGACCTGTTCTGCCAGTGCATATGCAATAAGTATGAAACATAAGCCAAGATTCTATCCAGCATCTGAGGTTTCTAGGACCAGGTAACCCGTTTCTAGATTAAGCTCATCCAAAACATAACAGGAAGCTCTACCATCGTAAACCACCTGACCTCAGGTACCCAAGAACAGGATTAATCCTGCCCAAGGGATGCATAGAATCTCAATAAACTCGCGCCGTATATGCTTCCCAAGACAATCTCTTCCAAGTCGAATGAATTATCATGACGAAGGAGCCAGCACACGCTGCCCTATGTCCCTCTCGAATCCAGCGTTCTCTTTGTCCCTGTGGAATGCAACGGGGTACATCCTGCACTGATCGGAGTTGAACAGCCCAGCCAGCCTTTCATGGGCCATCAATCTCCACCCTGGAAGTTGATGAGACTACTACTGCATCCCTTTTATAGAGATGATGATTACAGT